>NW_017191887.1:0-10566 GCF_001704415.2 Capra hircus
GCTGCTACAGCTCGGGAGGAAAGCGCACGTGCTTGCCCCCTATCGCGATGAAGACTGACCCCTAGGGAGACTCCAGAAGTACCCAAGATCATGTCAGCACTGGAGAGGAATCCTCAGGTTCCGGCACCGACTCCACACAAGGTCTTATGCCGGGGTCCAGCCCCGGTGAATCCAGGGAATTCGAAGGGTGGACGGCGTTGGCGTGGAAAGACTTGTTTATTTATTAATGTAAGATTAGATTAGGAAACTATAGTGTAGTAAGAAGATTAAGTGGAGGAAGAGGGCTGAATAGCTTGGTTTACGCGGAAGGCCAATAAAATTCCAGACAAGGAATTTGCACCACCTACGTTGGGCCACCGGCGCCCGCTTGAATATCTAAGGGTGCCTCGCCTTAAGCTCCTTTCGTGCGGGTCTTAACAGCCAGGGCAAGTAAGTAGACCTGGCGAGCCTCCGCACTCCAGGTGGAGATTCAGCCTGAAGTTAAACTAAAGAGCAAAGAGAAGGAAGGAAGTAGAGAAGAAGAAAGAGAGAGAAAGACACGGGGGGGGAGCCAGAGTCCAAGAAACCAGGCTGAGAGACTAGTTCGAGAAGCTGGTCCGAGAAACTGGCCCCCGGCCCCTGGCCTCCTCCTTTATTGTTCAGAAGGCCTTTTATACTTTTGATAAAACTGGAGATCAATGGATAACACAAAATTATGTAGCGTTCGCAACCCAGATTCTTTCTGTATATCATTTTGTATACAAAAGGTCTCAGGTGATTTACATTATCTTCTGGCAAGAGGCTTGTTAACACTTTTTGGCTCTCTCCTTAATGAATGTTAATTTTGTTTCCCCTGAAGTGTTTTTCTTTAATCTGCATCTCCTTAAAGCATTAAAACTTACATCTCTATAGAACAAAGGTGCAGTGGGTTATAACAAAGAAGGTACTTAACTCAAAGATCTAATGTTGCTAATACCAGGTCTACTACTTGTTTTTCTATATACCAACTATATCTAAAAATAAAGGATATGAAATTTGGCAGTAAGCATTGACCCCAAAAAGAAACTTTTAATCAGTCCTATTCTAAAGATTTTGACTCCTCGAAAGCTCCTGCATTCCTAGGATGTTTTAAGCTTCCTGTGCCTCCTGCGGTCAGGAGGCCTCAAACAATCACAAGCGCAGCTGTACGAGTCCTACAGGCAGGCTAGAAAGCCATCAGAGGGTTTTTGGATTGAAACACTCTTTCAAATGCAGAAGACTAACACGCTGAATTGACTTTTTCCAGAAAAGGTCGAAGAGTGAAAAAAGCAGAGCACAAAACCGGCAGATTTTTGTTGGGGTATATGCTTAAAAATTTCCAGAGGGGTCCCTGAAGTCTGAGCACGCCTTGCGTATGTCAGCTTCCTTCCTCTTAAACTTGTCACGGGCGGGCTTCCTCACACTGGCTCCCGGCAGTCTTAGGCCCTGGCATCGACGGGAGAGGAATCCCGAGAGGCCCCCGAGCAAATGGCATGGGGACTGGCCTTTCCTGAGGCCACCAGAGCGGGTCCCTGAGGTCCCCGTCATAAGTCGAGAGCACCTGCCGCAACTCGAGAAAATCCAGGAGGTTTCTCCCCTTCAGGCGAGATTAGGCCCATTTCCGCGGCAGCGTCTCGAGGCTAATCACACCTAACCTCTGGAACTTCCAAAGGGTCCTTCATACCCTTGCTGCAAGTCAAGAAGTTCCCCGACATACCCGTCTCCACTCGAGAGGAATCACGAGAGTCCCTCCCTCATTCAGAGGAGCGCCGTTTCCGCCTCCTAGCTCGAGAGGAGGGATCTTTCCCTGCGTGGTCGGGAAAGAATTCCCGGCGTTCCCGTCGCAACTCAAGAGGAGGCGCTCTCCACAGGAAAGGCGAGAGGAACTCCTGGGTCGTGCCACCATTCCCAGAGTCCCCCAGATGTCTCAGTCCATTTAGGGAAACCTGTTTTCCGTGCACTGCCTCGACTTTCAGGCGAGGATCGACTCACACCACGGTGGCACGTGGGACAGCCCTGTGGGAAAGCCTCGTGGGAAAGCCTCGAGGGAAAGCCACAGATCCCTTGATCCACGCGAAGGGAAGCGTGACACTGCTGCTACAGCTCGGGAGGAAAGCGCACGTGCATGCCCCCACTCGAGCCGAGGTCTGACGCCCCTGGGGAGACTCCAGAAGTCCCCGAAGATCCATGTCTGCACTGGAGAGGAATCCTCAGGTTCTGGCACTGACTCCACACAAGGTCTTAGGCCCCGGCATCGACGGGAGAGGAATCCCGAGAGACCCCGAGCAACTCTCATGGGGACTGGCCTTTCCTGAGGCCACCAGAGCGGGTCCCTGAGGTCCCGCGTAAGTCGAGAGCACCTGCCGCAACTCGAGAAAATCCAGGAGGTTCTCCCTCTCCAGGCGAGATGAGGCCCATTTCCGCTGAGGCGTCTCAAGGCTATTCACACCGCTAACCTCTGGAACTTCCAAAGGGGTCCTTCACACCCTTGCTGCAACTCAAGATGTTCCCGACATACCCGTCTCCACTCGAGAGGAAGCACGAGAGTCCCGCCCACATCCAGAGGAGCCCCGTTTCACCTCCTAGCTCGAGAGGTGGGATCCTTTCCCTGCGTTCTTGGGAAAGAATTCCCGGCGTTCCCGTCGCATCTCAAGCGGAGGTGCTCTCCACAGGAAAGGCGAGAGAAACTCCAGGGTCGTGCCACCATTCCCAGAGTCCCCCAGATGTCTCAGTCCATTCCAGGGAAAACCTATTTTCCCAGCACTGCTCCACTTTCAAGCCGAGGATCGACTCACACCACGGTGGCACGTGGGACAGCCCAGTGGGAAAGCCTCGTGGGAAAGGCTCGTGGGAAAGCCTCGTGGGAAAGCCTCGTCGGAAAGCTACAGATCCCTTGATCCATGCGAAGGGAAGCGCGACACTGCTGCTACATCTCGGAAGGAAACCGCACGTGCATGCCGCACTCGAGACGAGGACTGACTCCCCTGGGGAGACTCCAGAAATACCCAAGATCCATGTCAGCACTGGAGAGGAATCCTCAGGTTCTGGCACTGACTCCACACAAGGTCTTAGGCCCCAGCATCGACGGAGATGAAACCCGAGAGGCCCCGAGAGGCCCCGAGAGTCCCCCAAGCAACTCCCATGGGGACTCGCTTTTCCTGAGGCCCACCAGAGCGGGTCCCTGAGGTCCCCGTCGTAAGTCGAGAGCACCTGCCGCAACTCGAGAAAATCCAGGAGGTTCTCCCCTCCAGGCTAGATGAGGCCCATTTCCGCTGAGGCGTCTGGAGGCTAGTCACACCTAACCTCTGGAACTTCCAAAGGGTCCTTCATACCCTTGCTGCAACTCAGGAAGTTCCCCGACATACCCGAATCCACTCGAGAGGAAGCACGAGAGTCCCGCCCACATCCAGAGGAGCCCCGTTTCCGCCTCCTAGCTCGAGAGGAGGGATCCTTTCCCTGCGTGGTCGGGAAAGAATTTCCGGCGTTCCCGTCCCATCTCAAGTGCAGGCGCTCTCCACAGGAAAGGCGAGAGGAACTCCAGGGTTGTGGCACATTCCCAGAGTCCCCCAGATGTCTCAGTCCATTCCAGGGAAACCTGTTTTCCCTGCACTGCCTCGACTTTCAAGCCGAGGATCGACTCACACCACGGTGGCACGTGGGACAGACTTGTGGGAAAGCCTCGTGTGATAGCCTCGAGGGAAAGCCACAGATCCCTTGATCCACGCGAAGGGAAGGGTGACACTGCTGCTACAGCTCGGGAGGAAAGCGCACGTGCATACCCCCTCTCGAGACGAGGACTGACTCCCCTGGGGAGACTCCAGAAGTACCCCAAGATCCATGTCAGGACTGGAGAGGAATGCTCAGGTTCCGGCACCGACTCCACACAAGGCCTTAGGCCCCGGCATCGATGGGAGAGGAATCCCGAGAGGCCCCTGAGCAAATGGCATGGGGACTGGCCTTTCCTGAGGCCACCAGAGCGGGTCCCTGAGGTCCCCGTAGTAATTCGAGAGCACCTGCCGCAACTTGAGAAAATCACGGAGGTTCTCCCTTCTTGGCGAGATGAGGCACATTTCCACTGAGTTGTCTCAAGGCTAATCACAGCTAACCTCTAGAACTTCCAAAGGGTCCTTCACACCCTTTCTTCAATTCAAGAAGATCCCCAACATACCAGTCTTCACTCGAGAGGAAGAACGAGAGTCCCGCCCACATCCAGAGGAGTCCCGTTTCCGACTCCTAGCTCGAGAGGAGGGATCCTTTCCCTGCGTGGTCGGGAAAGAATTCCCGAAGTTCCCGTCACATCTCAAGAGGGGGCGCTCTCCACAAGAAAGGCGAGAGGAACTCCAGGGTCGTGCCACCATTCACAGAGTCCACACAGATGTCTTAGTCCATTCCAGGGAAACCTGTTTTCCCTGCACTGCCTCGACTTTCAAGAAGAGGATCGACTCACAAAATGGTGGCAGGTGGGACAGCCCTGTGGGAAAATCTCGTGGGAAACCCTCGTGGGAAACCTCGAGGGAAAGCCACAGATTACTTGATCCACGCAAAGGGAAGCGTGACAAGCTGCTACAGCTCGGGAGGAAAGCGCACATGCATGCCCCCACTCGAGACGAGGACTTTCTCCCCTGGGGAGACTCCAGAAGTAGCCCAAGATCCATGTCAGCACTGGAAAGGAAGCCTCAGGTTCAGGCACCGACTCCACACAAGGTCTTAGGCCCCGGCATCAACGGGAGAGGAATCCTGAGAGACCCCTGAGCAACTCGCATGGGGACTGGCCTTTCCTGAGGCCACCAGAGCGGGTCCCTGAGGTCCTGGTCGTAAGTCGAGAGCACCTGCCCCAACTTGAGAAATTCCAGGAGGTTCTCCGCTCCAGGGGACATGAGGCCCATTTCCACTGAGGCGTCTGGAGGCTAATCACATCTAACATCTGGAACATCCAAAGGGTCTTTCACACCCTTGCTGCAACTCAAGAAGTTCCCCGACATACCCGTCTCCACTCGAGAGGAAGCACGAGAGTTCTACCCACATCCAGAGGAGCCCCGTTTCCGCCTCCTAGCTCGAGAGGACGGATCCTTTCCCTGCGTGGTCGGGAAAGAATTCCCGGCGTTCCTGTCGCATCTCAAGAGGAGTCCCTCTCCACAGGAAAGGCGAGAGGAACTCCAGGGTCGGGCCACCATTCCCAGAGTCCCCCAGATGTCTCAGTCCATTCCAGGGAAACCTGTTTTCCCTGCACTGCCTCGACTTTCAAGCCGAGGATCGACTCACACCACGGTGGCACGTGGGACAGCCCTGTGGGAAAGCCTCGTGGGAAAGCCTCGAGGGAAAGCCACAGTTCCTTTGATCCACGCGAAGGGAAGCGTGATATTGCTGCTAAAGCTCGGGAGGAAAGCGCACGTGCATGCCCCCACTCGGGACGAGGATTGACTCTCCTGGGGAGACTCCAGAAGTACCCCAAGATCCATGTCAGCACTGGAGAGGAATCCTCAGGTTCCGGCACCGACTCCACACAAGATCTTAGGCCCCGGCATCGACGGGAGAGGAATCCCGAGAGGCCGCCGAGCAACTCGCAAGGGGACTGGCCTTTCCTGAGGCCACCAGAGCGGGTTCCTGAGGTCCCGGTCATAAGTCGAGAGGACCTGCCGCAACTCGAGGAAATCCAGGAGGTTCTCCCCTCCAGGCGCGATGAGGCCCATTTGCGCTGAGGCTTCTCGAGGCTAATCACACCTAACCTCTGGAACTTCCAAAGGATCCTTCACACCCTTGCTGAAACTCAAGAAGTTCCCCGACATACCCGTCTCCACTCAAGAGGAACCCGAGAGTCCCGCCCATATCCAGAGTGGCCCCGTTTCAGCCTGCTAGCTCAAGAGGAGGGATCCTTTCGCTGCGTGGTCGTGAAAGAATTCCTAGCGTTCCCGTCTCATCTCAAGAGGAGGCGCTCTCCACAGGAAAGGCGAGAGGAACTCCAGGATCACGCCCCATTCCCAGAGCCCCCCAGATGTCTCAGTCCATTCCAGGGAAAACTGTTTCCCTGCACTGCCTCGACCTTCAAGCCATGGATCGACTCACACCACGGTGGCACGTGGGACAGCCCTGTGGGAAAGCCTCGTGGGAAAGCCTCCTGGGAAAGCCTCGAGAGAAAGCCCCTGATCCGTTGATCCACGTGAAGGGAAGCGTGACACTGCTGCTACAGCTCGGGAGGAAAGCGCACGTGCATGCCCCCACTTGAGACGAGGACTGACTCCCCTGGGGAGACTCCAGAAGTACCCCAAGATCCATGTCAGCACTGGAGAGGAATCCTCAGCTTCTGGCACCGACTCCACACAAGGTCTTAGGCCCCGGCATCGATGGGAGAGGAATCCCGAGAGGCCCCCGAGCAACTCGCATGGGGAATGGCCTTTCCTGAGGCCACCAGAGCGGGTCCCTGAAGTTCCCGTCATAAGTCGAGAGCACCTGCCGCAACTCGAGAACATCCAGGAGGTTCTCCCCTACAGTCGAGATGAGGCCCATTTCCGCTGAGGCGTCTCGAGGCTAATCACTACCTAATCTCTGGAACTTCCAAAGGGTCCTTCACACCCTTGCTGCAACTCAAGAAGTTCCCCGACATACCCGTCTCCACTCGAGAGGAAGCACGAGAGTCCCGCCCACATCCAGAGGAGCCCCGTTTCCGTCTCATAGCTCTAGAGGAGGGATCCTTTCCCTGCGTGGTCGGGAAAAAATTCCCGGCATTCCCATCGCATCTCAAGAGGAGGCGTTCTCCACAGGAAAGGCGAGAGGAACTCCAGGTTCGTGCCACCATTCCCAGAGTCCCCCAGATGTCTCAGTCCATTCCAGGGAAACCTGTTTTCCCTGCACAGCCTCGACTTTCAAGCCGAGGATCGACTCACACCACGGTGGCACGTGGGACAGCCCTGTGGGAAAGCCTCGGGAAAGCCTCGTGGGGAAAGCCCCTGATCCCGTTGATCCACAAGAAGGGAAGCGTACGACACTGCTGCTACAGTTCGGGAGGAAAGCGCACGTGCATGCCCCCACTCGAGACGAGGACTGACTCCCCTGGGGAGACTCCAGAAGTACCCCAAGATCCATGTCAGCACTGGAGAGGAATCCTCAGGTTTCCGCACCGACTACGACACAAGGTCTTAGGCCCCGGCATCGACGGGAGAGGAATCCCGAGAGGCCACCCGAGCAACTCGCATGGGGACTGGCCTTTCCTGAGGCCACCAGAGCGGGTCCCTGAGGTCCCCGTCGTAAGACGAGAGCTACCTGCCGCAACTCGAGAAAATCCAGGAGGTTCTCCCCTCCAGGCGAGATGAGGCCCATTTCCGCTGAGGCGTCTCGAGGCTAATCACACCTAACCTCTGGAAATTCCAAAGGGTCCTTCACACCCTTGCTGCAACTCAGGAAGTTCCCCGACATACCCGACTCCACTCGACAGGAAGCACGAGAGTCCCGCCCACATCCAGAGGAGCCCCGTTTCCGGCTCCTAGCTCGAGAGGAGGGATCCTTTCCCTGCGTGGTTGGAAAGAATTCCCGGCGTTCCCGTCGCATCTCAAGTGGAGGCGCTCTCCACAGGAAAGGTCGAGAGGAACTCCAGGGTCGTGCGCACATTCCCAGAGTCCCCCAGATGTCTCAGTCCATTCCAGGGAAACCTGTTTTCCCTGCACTGCGTCGACTTTCAAGCCTGAGGATCGACTCACACCACGGTTGCACGTGGGACAGCCCTGTGGGAAAGCCTCGTGTAAAGCCTCGTGGGAAAGCCTCGCGGGAAAGCCTCGAGAGAAAGCCACAGATCCCTTGATCCACGCGAATGGGAAGCGCGACACTGCTGGCTACATGCTCGGGAGGAAAAGCGACACGTGCATGCCCCCACTCGTAGACGAGGACTGACTCCACTGGGGAGACTCCAGAAGTACCCCCAAGATCCATGTCAGCACTGGAGAGGAATCCTCAGGTTCCGGGCACCCGACTCCACACAAGATCATAGGCCCCAGCATCGACAGGGAGAGGAATCCCGAGACGCCCCATGAGAAACTCGCATGGGGACTGGCCCTTTCCTCAGGCCACCAGAGCGGGTCCCTGAGGTCCCTTTCGTAAGTTGAGAGCACCTGCTGCAACTCGAGAAAATCCAGGAGGTTCTCCCCTCCAGGCGAGATGAGGCCCATTTCCGCTGAGGCGTCTCGAGGCTATTCACACCTAAACTCTGGAACTTCCAAAGGGTCCTTAACACCCTTGCTGCAACTCAAGAATTTCCCCGACATTCCCGTCTCCACCCGAGAGGAAGCACGAGAGTCCCGCCCACATCCAGAGGAGCCCCGTTTCCATCTCCTAGCTAGAGAGGAGGGATCCTTTCCCTGCGTGGTCGGGAAAGTAATTCCCAGCGTTCCCGTCGCATCTCAAGAGGAGGCGCTCTCCACAGGAAAGGCGAGAGGAACTCCAGGGTCGTGCCACCATTCCCAGAGTCAACCAGATGTCTCCGTCCATTCCAAGGAAACCTGTTTTCCCAGCACTGCCTCGACTTTCAAGCCGAGGATCGACTCACACCACGGTGGCACCTGGGATAGCCCTGTGGGAAAGCCTCGTGGGAAAGCCCCTGATCCCGTGATCCACAAGAAGGGAAGTACGACACTGCTGCTACAGTTCGGGAGGAAAGCGCACGTGCATGCCCCCACTCGAGACGAGGACTGACTCCCCTGGGGAGACTCCAGAAGTACCCCAGGATCCATGTCTCGCTGGAGAGGAATCCTCAGTTTCCTGCACCGACTCCACGCAAGGTCTTAGGCCCCGGCATCGACGGGAGAGGAATCCCGAAAGGCACCCCGTGACAACTCGCATGGGGACTGGCCTTTCCTCAGGCCACCAGAGCGGATCCCTGAGGTCCCCGTCGTAAGACGAGAGCTCCTGCCGCAACTCGAAAAAATCCAGGAGGTTCTCCCCTCCAGGCGAGATGAGGCCCATTTCCGCTGAGGCGTCTCGAGGCTAATCACACCTAACCTCTGGAAATTCCAAAGGGTCCTTCACACCCTTGCTGCAACACAAGAAGTTCCCCGACATACCCGTCTCCACACTCAGAGGAAGCACGAGAGTCCCGCCCACATCCAGAGGAGCCCCGTTTCCGTCTCCTAGCTCGAGAGGAGGGATCCTTTCCCTGCGTGGTCGGGAAAGAATTCCCGCGTTCCCGTCGCATCTCAAGAGGAGGCGCTCTCCACAGGAAAGGCGAGAGGAACTCCAGGGTCGTGCCACCATTCCCAGAGTCCCCCAGATGACTCAGTCCATTCCAGGGAAACCTGTTTTCCCTGCACTGCCTCGACTTTCAAGCCGAGGATCGACTCACACCACGGTGGTACGTCGGACAGCCTGTGGGAAAGCCTCGTAGGAAAGGCCTCTTGGGAAAGCCCCGTGGGAAAGCCTCGAGGGAAAGCCACAGATCCCTTGATCCATGCGAAGGGAAGCGGGACACTGCTGCTACAGCTCCGGAGGAAAGTGCACCGTGCATGCCCCCACTCGAGACGAGGACTTACTCCCCTGGGGAGACTCCAGAAGTCCCCGAAGATCCATGTCTGCACTGGAGAGGAATCCTCAGGTTCTGGCACTGACTCCACACAAGGTCTTAGGCCTCGGCATCGACGGGAGAGGAATCCCGAGAGCCCTCGAGCAACTCGCATGGGGACTGGCCTTTCCTGAGGCCACCAGAGCGGGTCCCTGAGGTCCCCGCGTAAGTCGAGAGCACCTGCCGCAACTCCGAGAAAATCCAGGAGGTTCTCCCCTCCAGGCGAGATGAGGCCCATTTCCGCTGACGCGTCTCAAGGCTATTCACACCTAACCTCTGAACTTCCAAAGGGTCCTTCACACCCTTGCTGCAACTCAATATGTTCCCCGACATACCCGTCTCCACTCGAGAGGAAGTACGAGAGTCCCGCCCACATCCAGAGGAGCCCCGTTTCCACCTCCTCGCTCGAGAGGAGGGACCTTTCCCTGCGTGGTCGGGAAAAGAATCCCGGCGTTCGCCGTCCGCATCTCAAGAGGGAGGCGTCTCTCCACAAGGAAAAGGCGAGAGGAACTCCAGGTCGTGCCACCATTCCCCCAGAGTCCCCAGATTCTCAGTCCTTTCCCAGGGAACGCTGTTTTCCCTGCACCTGCCTCGACTTTCAAGCCCGAGTGACAGCACTCACACCACGGTGGCACGTGGACAGCTGTGGGAAAGCCTCGTGGAATCGCCGTTGGAAAGGTCAGAGGAAGCCCAGATCCCTTGACCACGCGAAGGGAACATGACACTGCTGCTACAGCTGGGAGGAAAGCCGTCACGTGCGTGCCCCACTCGAGACGGACTGTCTCCCCTGGGGAGACTCCAGAATAGCCCCAAGATCCAATGCAGCACGGAGAGAGAATCTCAGGTTCCGGCACTGGACTCCACACAAGGTCTTAGGCCCGGCATCGACTGGAAGAGGAGATCCCAGAGACCCCGAGCAACTCGCATGGGGACTGGCTCTTTCCTGAGCCACCAGAGCGGGTCCCTGAGGTCCCCGCTTAAGTCGAGAGCACCTGCCGCAACCTGAGAAAATCCCAGATTCCTCCAGC
>NW_017191888.1:0-10566 GCF_001704415.2 Capra hircus
CAAGGCCAAGCCCAAGACAAGGCTAGCAACAGCAACGCCAAGGGGCAAGGCAAGGCCCAGGCCAAGGCTAAGGCCAAGGCCACCAAAAGCGACGCCCAAACCCCGTAACGCCTGACAAAAGGCAGAAGCCACTAGGCCCTGTGCAGAGGAAGCCACTGAAGGCAGCAAGGCCACAGACCTCCCTGACTCCATTCCCACATGAAGATGTGAGGATAAAGGGCCTCATCCCAGCAAAGCACCCGCTCCCACCACCCCCAACCCCGGCCCCCGCCCCCCGCAGCACGCCCCCTGAAACAACACTGTCTTCCAGAAAAGAGAACGGAGAAGCCATGTGTGTGCCAAAGGAGCAAGATGAACGAACGATGCCACGCCCTCCGAATTTGGGCACACCTGACGCCTCGGAACCCTGGGCCTGGCCGATGGGTCCCAGCCGTTCTCGGTGGGAGGGGGGTCAACACATTGGCCGAGAGCCCTTGCCCAGGCCACCCGCAAATCCCCTGAGATGTGATCCGACCACAGGGACCGAGGGCAAACGTACCGCTTGAGGTGCTGGAGGAGCCGGACGAAGCCATGGTGGGAGAGGCACACGGGCACGCTGCAGACTGCTGGCTGAGTGGGCGGGGACCCAGCAGCTCAGGACTCTGGAGAACGGGAGGCGTCTCCGCCACCATTGACGTCAATAGGGTTTGGGTGGGTAGATGGAGGGGGCCGCCCCTGGCCTCTTTCCAAGCAGAGACCCTGGACGGAGTCCCGTGGAGCGAGTGGGCTTTTCCCGGGCATGGCTGTGCCCTGGACCGCCAAGATCCCCGTTGGGGTGGGCGGGCAGTTCGGGGGCTTTGGTTTGTGGCCCTCCCTCGCAGCGGGGGGTGGGTTCAACCCCGAGTGGATCAGTCAGGGGCCCTCAGCAGTGCCAAGGGAACTCACCGCCCAGGAAACGCCCCTAGGTCCCTTTGAATTGGCCACCAACGCCCCCTTTCCCAGCCTGCCTTGCTCTGAGATTTCCCGCCTTTTCACATTCCACAGGTCCCTGGTCCTCGACTGTCCCCCGCTGGCTCCTCCGAGGCATTCCGGGACACCAGACGCTCTCTCCAGCGCCTCCACCTAGATCCCTCGCTGTCCTCGCCTCCGTTTCCCCCATGCCCCTCCCCAACTCCTCCGTGGGCTCTTGGCATCCTTTCCCTACAGCAGTCCCAGAGTGCCACCCCCGAGGGTTTTGAGTTGCCTGGAGCCCAAGGCTCCGGCCAGAGACCTGAGGGGCCAGCGTCTGGACTGGCAGCTAATGCCATTTGGGGCTTTTCTCACGTGGAGCCTGAGGCCCGCACCTCCGCGGGCAACCCCCAGCGCGAGTGCCCTGGAGATACCCGCCCAAGGGACAGTGTATCCCCTACTGTGGGGAAGGAGGTTCCTGTTTTTCCCTCACTGGTTCGACTTTCACGCCGAGGATCGACTCACACCATGGTGGCAAGTGGAATAGCCTTGTGGAAAGCCTCATGGGAAAGACTCCAGGAAAGCCACAGATTCCTTGATCCACGAGAAGGGAAGCGTGACACTGCTGCTACCGCTCGGAGAAAGCGCACGTGCATGACCCACTCGAGCGAGGACTGACGCAAGCTTGGGAGACTCCAGAAGTACGCCAAGATCCATGTCAGCACTGCAGAGAATCCTCAGGTTCCGGTCCCGATCCACACAAGGTCTTAGGCCCCGGCATCGACCGGAGAGGAATCCTGAGAGGCCCCCTAACACCTCGCATGGGGACTGGCCTTTCCTGAGGTCACCAGAGCGGGTCCCTGAGGTCTCCGTCGTAACTCGAGAGCACCTGCCACAACTCGAGAAAATCCAGGAGGTTCTCCCCTCAGGCGAGATGAGGCCCATTTCCGCTGAGGTGTCTCGAGGCTAATCACACCTAACCTCTGGAACTTCCAAAGGGTCCTTCACACCCTTGCTGCAAGTCAAGAAGTTCTCCGACATACCCATATCCACTCGAGAGGAAGGACGAGGTTCCCGCCCATATCCAGCGGAGCCCCGTTTCCGCCTCGTAGCTCGAGAAGAGGGATCCTTTCCCTTTCGTCGTCGGGAAAGAATTCCCGGCCTTCCCGTCGCATCTCAAGAGGAGGCGCTCTCCACAGGAAAGACGAGAGGAACTCCAGGGCCTTGCCAGCATTCAAGAGTCCCCCAGATGTCTAAGTCCATTCCAGAAGAAACTGTTTTCCCTGCACTGCCTCGACGTTCACGCCGAGGATCGACTCACACCACCGTGGCACGTGGGACAGCCCTGTTGGAAAGCCTCGTGGGAAAGCCTGCAATGGAAAGCGACAGATCCCTTGATCCACACGTCGGCAAGCGTGACACTGCTGCTGCAGGTCGTGAGGAAATGGCAGGTGCATGCCCCCACACGAGATGAGGACTGACTCCCCTGGTGAGACTCCAGAAGTACGGAAAGATTCATGTCAGCACTGGAGAAGGCATCCTCAGGGTCTGGCCCCGACTCCACACAAGGTCTTAGGCACCGGCATCGATGGGAGAGGAATCCCTAAAGGCCCCCTGGTAACTCGCATGGGGACTGGCCTTTCCTGAGGCCACCAGAGCGGGTCCCTGAGGACCCGTCGTAACTCGAGAGCACCTGCCGCAACTGGGTAAAATCCAGGAGGTTCTCCCCTCCAGCGGGATGAGGCCCATTTCCTCTGAGGTGGTCTGGAGGCTCATCACACCTAACCTCTGGAAATTAAAAAGGGTCCTTGCTGCAACTCAAGAAGTTCCCCGACATACCCGTCTCCACACGAGAGGAAGCACGAGGGTCCCGCCCACATTCAGAGGAACCCCGTTTCCGAGATGAAGGATCCTATCCCTGCTTAGTCAGGAAAGATTTTTCGGCAGTTCCCATGGCATCTCAAGAGCAAGGGTTCTCAATAGGAAAGGCAAGAGGAACTCCAGGGTCGTGCCACCATTTCAAGAGTCCCCAGATGTCTCAGTCCATTTTAGAGGAACCCGTTTTCCCAGCACTGCCACAACTTTCACGCCGAGGATCCACTCACACCATGGTGGCATGTGGGACAGCCCTGTGAGAAAGCCTCGAGGGAAAGCACAGATCTCTTGATCCCGGGACGGGAAGCGTGACACATCTGCTACACTGTCCCTGAGGTCATGGTCGTATGTGGAGAGTACCTGCCGCAACTCGAGAAAATCCAGGAGGTTCTCTGCTCCAGTCGAGATGAGGCCCATTTTCTCTGCGGCGTCTCGAGAGTAATCACAACTAAACTCTGGAACTTCCAAAGTGTCTTAAACACCCTTGCTAAAACTCAAGAAGTTCCCCGACATACCCGTCTCCACTCCAGAGGAAGCACGAGGGTCCGGCAACCGCCAGAGGAGCTCCGTTCCTCCTCCAAGCTCGAGATGAGGGATCCTTCCCTGCTTCCTCGGGAAAGAATTCCCGACATTTTCGAGCATCTCAAGAGGAGGCGCGCTGCACAGGAAAGGCGAGAGGAACTCATGGGTCGTGCCACCATTCCAAGAGTCCCCCAGATGTCTCAGTCCATTCCAGAGGATCCTGTTTTCCCTGCACTGCTTCGACTTTCACGCTGAGGATCGACTCACACCTGGTGGCACGTGTGACAACCCTGTGGGAAGCCTCGTGGGAAAGCCTCGAGGGAAAGCCACAGATCCCTTAATCCACGCGACGGGAAGCGTGACACTGCTGCTACAGCACGGGAGGAAAGCGCACGTGCATGCCCCTACTCGAGACGAGAACTGACTCCCCTGGGGAGACTCCAGAAATACCCCAAGATGCATGTCAGCCCTGGAGAGGAATCCTCAGGTTCCGGCCCCGACTCAACACAAGGTCTTAGGCCCTGGCATCGACGGAGAGGAATAGCGACAGGACCTCTAGCAACTCACATGGGGACTGGCCTTTCCTGAGGTAACCAGAGCGGGTCCATGAGGTCCCGTCGTAGGTCGAGAGCACCTGCCGCAACTCGGTAAAATCCAGGAGGTTTTCCCATGCAGGTGAGATGAGGCCCATTTCCGCTGAGGCGTCTCGAGGCTAATCACACCTAAACTCTGGAACTTCGAAAGGGTCTTCACACCCTTGCTGCAACTCAAGAAGTTCCCCGATATACCCGTCTTCACTCGAAAGGAAGCACGAGAGTCCCGCCTACATCCAGAGGAGCCCGGTGTCCGCCTCCAAACTCGAGAGGAAGGATCCTTTCCCTGCGTGTCGGGAAAGAATTCCGGCATTTCCGTCGCATCTCAAGGGAGGCGCTCTCCACAGGAAAGGCGAGAGGAACTCCAGGGTCGTGCAACCGTTCCAGTGTCCCCCAGATGTCTCAGTCCATTCCAGGGAAACCTGTATTCCCTGCACTGCCTCCACTTTCAAGCCGAGGATCGACTCACACCACGGTGGCACGTGGGACAGCCCTGTGGGAAAGCCTCGTGGAAAGCCTCGAGGGAAAGCTATAGATCCCTGGATCCACGCGAAGCGAAGTGCGACACTGCTGCTACAGCTCGGGAGAAAAGAGCACGTGCATGCCCCACTCGAGACGAGGACTGACTGCCCTGGGGAGACTCCAGAAGTACCCCAAGTTCCATGTCCGCACTGGAGAGGAATCCTCAGTTTCCGGCACCGACTCCACACAAGATCTTAGGCCCCGCATCGACGGGAGAGGAATCCGAGAGGTCCCCGAGCAACTCGCGTGGGGACTGGCCTTTCCTGAGGCCACTAGAGCGGGTCCCTGAGGTCCCGTCATAAGTCGAGAGCACCTGCCGCAACTCGAGAAAATACAGGAGGTTCACGCCTCCAGGCGAGATGAGGCCCATTTCCGCTGAGGCGTCTCGAGGCTAATCAATTCTAACATCTGGAACTTCCAAAGGGTCCTTCACACCCTTGCTGCAACTCAAGATGTTCCCCGACATAACCGTCTCACTTGACAGGAAGCACGAGAGTCCGGCCACATCCAGAAGAGCCCCGTTTCCGTCTCCTAACTCGAGAGGTGGGATCCTTTCCTGCGTGGTCGGGAAAGAATTCCCGGCGTTCCCGTCGCATTTCAAGAGGAGGCGCTCTCCACGGAAAGGCGAGAGGAACTCCAGGGTCGTGCCACCATTCACAGAGTCAACCAAATATCTCCGTCCATTCCAGGGAAACCTGTTTTCCCTGCACTGCCTCGACTTTCAAGCTGAGGGATCGACTCACACCACAGTGGCACGTGGGACAACCCTGTGGGAAAGCATCGGTGGGAAAGCCTCGTGGGGAAAGCCTCGAGGGAAAGGCGCAGATCCCTTGATCACGCGAAGGGAAGGGTGTCACTGCTGCTACAGCACGGGAAGAAAGCGCACGTGCATGCCCCCACTCGAGACGAGGACTGACTCCCCTGGGAGACTCCGAAGTACCCAAGAACCATGTCAGCACTGGAGAGGAATCCTCAGGTTCCGGCACTGACTCCACACAAGGTCTTAGGCCCCGGCATCGACGGTAGAGGAATCCCGAGAGGCCCCGAGCAACTCGCAAGGGGAATGGCCTTTCCTGAGGCCACCAGAGCGGGTCCCTGAGGTCCCCGTCGTGAGTCGAGAGCACCTGCCCCAACTCGAGAAAATCCAAGAGATTCTCCCCTCCAGGCGAGATGAGGCCCATTTCCGCATAGGCGTCTCGAGGCTATTCTCACCTAACCTCTAGGAACTTCCAACGGGTCCTTCACACCCTTGCTGCAACTCAAGAAGTTCCCCGACATACCGTCTCCACTCGAGACGAAGCACGTGAGTCCGCCTACATCCAGAGGAGCCCGTTTCCGCCTTCTAGCTCGAGAGGGGCGATCCTTTCCCTGCGTGGTCGGGAAAGAATTCCCGGCGTTCCCGACGCATCTCAAGAGCAGGCGCTCTCCACAGGAAAGGAGAGAGGAACTCCAGGGTCGTGCCACCATTCCAGAGTCCCCAGATGTCTGAGTCCATTACAGGGAAACCTGTTTTCCCTGCACTGCGTCGACTTTCAAGACGAGGATCGACTCACACCACAGTGGCACGTGGGACAGCCCTGTGGGAAAGCCTTGTGGGAAAGCCTGGTGGGGAAGCCTCGAGGGAAAGCCACAGATCCCTTCATACACCAGAAGGGAAGCGTGACACTGCTCCTACAGCTCGGGAGGAAAGCACACGTGCATGCCCACTCGAGACGAGGACTGACTCCCCTGGGGAGACTCCAGAAGTACCCCAAGATCCACGTAAGCACTGGAGAGGAATCCTCAGGTTCCAGGCACCCACTCCACACCATATCTTAGGCCCCTGCATCGACGGGAGAGGAATCCGAGAGTTCCCCGAGCATCTCGCATGGGGACTGGCCTTTCCTGAGGCCACCAGAGGCGGGTCCCTGAGGTCCCCGTCGTAAGTCGAGAGCACCTGCCGCAAACTCGAGAAAATCCAGGAGGTTCTCCATCCAGCGAGATGAGGCCCATTTTCGCTGAGGCGTCTTGAGGCTAATCACACCTACCTCTGGAACTTACAAAGGGTCTTTCACACCCTTGCTGCAACTCAAGAAGTTCCCGACATATCCGTCTCCACTCGAGTGTAAGCACGAGAGACCCGCCACATCCAGAGGAGCCCCGTTTCCAAAACCTAGCTCGAGAGGAGGGATCCTTTCCCTGCGTGGTCGGGGAAAGAATTCCCGGCATTTCCGTCGGCATCTCAACAGGAGGCGCTCTCCACAGGAAAGGCGAGAGGAACTCCAGGGTCGTGCCACCAATCCCAGAGTCCTCCAGATGTCTCAGTCCATTCCAGGGAAACCTATTTTCCCAGCACTGCATCGACTTTCAAGCCGAGGATCGACTCACACCACGGTGGCACGTGGGACGGCCCTGTGGGAAGCCTCGTGGGAAAGCCTTGTGGTAAAGCCTCATGGGAAAGCCTCGTGGGAAAGCCTCGAGGGAAAGCCACAGATCCCTTGATCCACGCGAAGGGAAGCGTGACACTGCTGCTACAGCTCGGGAGGAAAGCGCACGTGCATGCCCCCACTGGAGACGAGGGACTGGACTCCCCTGGGGAGACTCCAGAAGTACCCCAAGATCCATGTCAGCACTGGAGAGGAATCCTCAGGTTCCGGCACCGACTCCACACAAGATCTTAGGCCCGGCATCGACGGGAGAGGAATCCTGAGAGGCCCCGAGCAACTCGCATGGGGACTGGCCTTTCCTGAGGCCACTAGAGCGGGTCCCTGAGGTCCCCGTCGTAAGTCGAGAGCACCTGCCGCAACTCGAGAAAATACAGGAGGTTCTCCACTCCAGCAAGATGAGGCCCATTTCCGCTGAGGCGTCTCGAGGGTAATCAGTTCTAACATCTGGAACTTCCAAAGGTTCCTTCACACCCTTGCTGCAACTCAAGAAGTTCCCCGACATACCCGTCTCCACTTCAGAGGAAGCACGAGAGTCCCGCCACATCCAGAGGATCCCCATTTCCGCCTCCTAGCTTGAGAGGAGGTATCCTTTCCCTGCGTGGTCGGAAAGAATTCCCGGCGTTACCGTCGCATCTCAAGAGGAGGGGCTCTCCACAGGAAAGGCGAGAGGAACTCCAGGGTCGTTGCCACCATTCCCAGAGTCCCCAGATGCCTCAGTCCATTCCAGGGAAACCAGTTTTCCCGGCACTGCCTCGACTTTCAAGCCGAGGATCGACTCACAACACGGTGGCACGTGGGACAGCCCTGTGGGAAAGCCTCGTGGGAAAGCCTCGTGGGAAAGCCTCGAGGGAAGCCCCTGATCCTTGATCCTCGCGAAGGGACGAGTGACACTGCTGCTACAGCTCGGGAGGAAAGCTCACGTGCATGCCCCCACTCGAGACGAGGACTGACTCCCCTGGGAGACTCCAGAAGAAGCCCAGGATCCATGTCAGCACTGGAGAGGAATGCTCATGACCGGCACGACTCCACACAAGATCTTAGGCCCCGCATCGTCGGGAGTGGAATCCCGAGAGGACCCCGAACAACTCGCATGGGGCATGGCCTTTCCTGAGGCCACCAGAGCGGGTCCCTGATGTCCTCGGCATAAGTCGAGAGCACCTGCCGCAACTCGAGAAAATCCAGGAGGTTCTCCCCTCCCAGGCGAGATGAGACCCATTTCCCGCTGAGGCGTCTCGAGGCTAATCACACCTAACCTCTGGAACTTCAAAGGGTCCTTCACACCCTTGCTGCAACTCAAGAAGTTCCCCGACATACCGTCTCCACTCTAGAGGAAGCACGAGAGTTCTGCCCACATCCATATGAGCCCCGTGTCCGCCTCCTAGCTCGAGAGGCGGGATCCTTTCACTGAGTGGTCGGTCAAGTATTCCGGAGTTCCCGTCTCATCTCAAGAGGAGGCGCTCTCCACAGGAAAGGCGAGAGGAAGTCCAGATTCGTGCACACCATTCCCAGAGGCCCCAGATGTCTCAGTCCATTCCATGGAAACCTGTTTCTCACTGCACTGCCTCGACTTTCTAGCCTAGGATCGACACACAACACAGTGGCACGTGGGACAGCCCTTTGGGAAAGTCTCGTGGTTAAATAAACAGGGTGACAATATACAGCCCTGACATACACCTTTTCCTTTTTGGAACCAGTCTGTTGTTCATGTCCTGCTCTAACTGTTGCTTCCTGACCTTCATCCAGATTTCTCAAGAGGCAGGTTAGGTGGTCTGGTATTCCCATCTCTTTCAGAATTGTGGCTAAAACAACAGTAAAGGACCTTTCCGATGTCAGGCCAAGGAATTGTGTTTCCTGTCATTGAGCCACACCTGATCAGCTGAGCACAAATTCATGAATCTGTTCCTCAAGGGGGAATGAATATTCTTTTTTATACAAAACTTAGTTACCTGATTTATTACCTTACTTAATTGTTCCATCTGCTGTGAAATCCCACCCCCTTACTTGTGGCAAATCTGCTAACACCTGCCTCACTGTGGGAGGGGGTCTCCCATAGAAAATTTCATAAGGACAACAACTGTGGGAACGTGTGGTTACCCGTAATATGAGTAAGTCTGCCGGAAGCAAGCCAATCCACGTACAGTCAGTCTCTATGATCCATTTTGAAAGTGTCTCTTCAAGAGTTTGGTTGTTTCTTTCCACCATTCCAGAACACTGGGGCCTATATGCTGTATGTAATTTCCACTGATATTTAGAGCTTCACATACCTGTTAATTAACGCGGCTACAAAGACAGGGCCATTGTCGGATTCTATACTGGTTGGAAACCCAAGTCTGGGAATTATTTCTCAAATCAGCGAGCTACTTCATTTTCTTTTTCAGATCAGGTAGGGAAGGCCTCTGCCCAACCGGAGAAGGTACCTACTATTCTAGTAAGTCATGATAACAGGTGACTGCCTTTGCTTCCCCGAAGGACACTCGCTTTCCCTGCATCCTGAGAACTCCACGTCTCAGCCAGTTGGAAAAGCGCTTCTTGGAGGTCATTATTCAGGGGCAACTTCCCCTGGAGCCCGGGGCCATAGGGAGCGGCTCCACACTCCCAGGGAAAGGCAGAGCCACAGCCACACATCTGTCCCATCCCCTTTGCTCTGTAGGAGAGCTCTAGTGAGCCTAGGTCTGTCAGGAAAATTCTTGGCTCCTATGGGGACACATTCTATGTGTGAAACTGCATCCAGGACCTAGGGGCCACAGGGCGCCTGTTTCTCTCGGGGGCGGAGGGGTGGGGGGCCTGAAGCAGTGCGGCCCAGCAACAGCTTCCACATCCATCCAATTGCTCTTTTCTTACCTCTGATAGAACTAGCTTTGTTCCAGCCTTTGGCAATTTGGAGGCAAGCGGGCCCCACTTCCTCCCCAAGGAGGCATGGGACCTACTTTCAGTGGAAAGGCCCCTCACGGAGCTGAACCCAGGAAGGCACCCAGTCATGTCTGACACATTCCTGCATCCTGCTTCTTCATGAGCAATACTGCTATAAGCTAGGCATGTCTTTCCAAGGCTCAGAAAGGACAGGGGAGATGCATGGTGCTGCCTCTGGAATTTCGGTCCTCTGAGCAGACCTGGAGGTCTCCCCTTGAAGGAGCTAACCAGTTTCTTCCAAATACAGGCTTGCAAACACACACTGGGTGGCTGCCTCTTCTTCCCTGAAGGACGATCACTTTCCCCGCATCCTGTGAACTCTGCATCCCAGCCTGCTGGAAAAGCGCTTCTTGGAGGTCATTTATCAAGGACAATTTTCCCTGGAGCCCAGGGCCGTAGGGAGGGCCCCATGCTCGCTGGGAAAGGCAGAGTCACATCACAGTCTGTTCTACCCCTTTTGCCCTGTAGGAGAGCTCTAGTGAGCCTAGGTCTGTCAGGAAAATTCTTGGCTCCTATGGGGACACACCCTGTGTGTTAACCTGCATATCGGACCTAGGGCCACAGGGCCCTGTTTCCTCTCGGGGGGGACCCTGAAGTGGTGCGGCCCAGCAACAGCCTGAACATCCATCCGATTGCTCTTTTCTTCCTTCTGATAGAGCTAGCTTTGCTTCTCGCTTTGGCATTTCGGAAGCCAGGGGGAGCCCCACCGCTGTTGTCCTGGGTCTATTGGAGGTACCGGGTCTATTGGACCCCAGCATGGCACCCGACCCCCTCAGACACACTCCCGCAGC
>NW_017191889.1:0-21442 GCF_001704415.2 Capra hircus
TGGAACTGGAAAGGTGAATGCTCCACAGGACATCCTGCATTCAGGGCATTGTTGTATTACATGCCACCACCCCCATGTCAACTCCTGGAGCAAATATAGCAAAGACACATAATGAATCAATGAGAGGATGTGGACTAGGACTGCCTAGGACAAACAATATCCATCATTCATCGCTCAGTGACCTTCATTTTATCAGGGTGCAGTGCCAAACAGGCACCGTCATGTGAAGTGTTTTTTACTGGTGAGCCCTTTGGAGGCTTGCCTGGTAGCTCAGTTATTTGCCTGCCGTGCAGGAGACCGCCAGTGATGCCGGAGATCCAGGGATCCTTCCCTGGTTTGGGAGATCCCCCCTGGACAAGGAAATGGCAACCCACTCCCAGTATTCTTGCCTGGAGAATCCCATGGACAGAGGAGCTGGCAGGTTATAGTCCAAGGGGGTTGCAAAGAATCAGAGATGACTGAAGTGACTTGGCACACATGCAAACAAGAAAGGAATGCTTGGGACTAGGATCAATATCAGCAGAAGATTTAGACTCAAGACTACATTTGACCAAAGAAGGACATCAAAACGGACTCATCTTTCACAGGACAAAAGATAGTGAAAATTGCCAAACAAGTAATCGCTCCAGGTTTGGGGGAAAAAAATATCAGTGCATAAATGTTGGTCCTGATCTTTGACATTTCTGACAGTGCCCCAAAGATTTGGTGTCTCTAGAAATACATATAAGGTATAACCCAGGTGGCTATTAGTCAAATGCCCTTCATCTCACCACGTCTTAGTGAAACTGTGGGAAGTCTCCGAAGAAAAAACAAGCCAGTGTTTCTGAGGGAGAGTGGGGTGGAGAGTACAAAGAGAAAGAATGGGATGTGGGAAACAGAAAATGACAGAACTTAATGAAGAGAAGTCCAGCACAACATTTGGAGAGAAACGTGTATACACCCAGGAGAAGATCAAGCCCATACATGACATACCAATAAAAAGGCAGAGCATATTATAGTCACTCAAAAAAGAGTCTTTCAAAAAGGCATTTTGGAGGAGGGAGTTGTTAGAAAATTTACCGAGATTGTGCTGCAGCACTTCTGAAAAAGAAAATGGAAGCATCCATGTAAAATATATTGTGAGGGAATCGTGAAGAAAATCCAGTGTGTTCAAAACCATTGTATTCTAACATGAAGCAAATCAAGATGCAGATAAATATCAGATCAGTGTTTGCCAATAAACACACACAATCATAGAGACACTAGCTGAGAGCTCACACTTATCCAGAGAACAGTCTGCAGCAGTGCACACAGAAATAAAGAAGAGAATTTACTGACTGAGAAATATCTCAGGAATAGCATAGAGATGACTCGTTTTAAGTGTTATTATTTCCTTTTGACATTACTGAGACTTTTAGTGTTTGACTTGCTAGCTTTAGAAGGCATTGGATACCCTATCTTGAAAAAAAGAGAACTGGTATTAATGCCAGTAGGAAGCGTTCTAAAGCAAATGACCTGAGTTCTTCTTGAAGAATACCTTAGCATCAGAAACTATAAAACTGCTGAACTTATTAGGCATGTTAACAATAAAGTCTATCTGACAGTACGGAACTGTCTACATTGATTCCATGGCAAAGACAAATGAAAGAGGTAGGAATGAGGGAAATGAGCAACATGTGAAGACGGCAGACATCACTTGGAAAACTAAATGAGGAAGATGAAATCATGTAACAGTAAGGATGTGAGAGTTGAGGAGGAAGATCATTGATAGTTGAAGACAAGGAGAGAGTTACAGATGAAACCCCAGCTAAGAACAGGCACACAACAATTTGACTTGCCTTTTTCCTGGGTAATCTTGTCCAAGAAAAGAAAAGAAAAAATCAGTTCTAAAGAAGTCAGTCTTTATATGGGAGGCGTGTTCAGAGTATAAAAGGAAAGAATGGCAAAAGATGGGATTTAAAATGCAACATAAAATGACAGAATTTTTTTTAAGGTGCAAGGAATAGATGAAACAACCAAGAATATGTGAAAAAAAAAACTTTGACTTACCTTTTTCCTGTGCAATCTTATCTGAGAAAAAAAGAAGAGAAACGCAGTTTAAAAAGCCAGTTGTTTTTAGAGAATATAGGTGTGAAATACAAAAGGAAAGAATAGGAAAAGATGGAATGTAGGTAACAAAACAAGGACAATTTTGTTTTCTTAAAGTGCAAGTTACAGGTTAAACAACAAATAAGAACAGGCAAAGAAAAATTTTGACTTGCCTTTGTCCTATACAGTCTTATCCAAGCAAAGGAAAAGAAAAAAAAAGCAATTCAAAAGATGCTGATCTTCACAGGGGAAGTGTGTGGTAAAGTAAAAGAAGGGAAGAATGAGAAAAGATGGAAGTTAGGTTACAGAAAATGACAGAACTTTTTTAAGGTGCAAAGAACAGATGAAACAACAGTTAAGAACATGCAAATACATTTGTTTGACTCACCTTTTTCCTGTTTAATCTTGTCTGAAGAAAAAAGAAGAAAAATATATTTTGTCAAAACGCAGCCCAATCTCCAAAAAAAAAAAAAGGGGGGGGCAGCAATTTGAACCCTTCTATAGCTGATTCCATAGGTCAAATTAAACACTATTTTGGGAGTTGGAAAGGGGAAGCGTCTGCAGTCAGGGGCATTGTTGTATTACATCCCCCACCCCCATCTCAACTCCTGGAGCAAACTTAGCAAAGACAGATAGCGACTCAACGAGAGGACGTAGAATAGGACTGCTGGGACAAAAAAATGTCCATCGTTCATCATTCAGTGGACCTTCTTTGTCAGGGTACAGTTTAAAAAGCAGGATGATGTGAAGTGTTTGTTGACTGGTGAGCCTTTGGAGGCTTTCCTGGTAGCTCAGTTATTTGCCTGCCATGCAGGAGACCACCTGTGATGCAGGAGTTCAGGTTAAATCCCAGGTTTGGGAAGGTCCCCTGGAGAAGGACATGGCACCCACTCCAATATTCTTGCCTGAAGAATCCCATGGACAGAGGAGCTGGCAGGTTATAGTCCAAGGGGGTTGCAAAGAATCAGAGATGACTGAAGTGACTTAGCACACATGCAAACAAGAAAGGAATGCTTGGGACTAGGATCAATATCAGTGGAAGATTTAGACTCAAGACTACATTTGACCAAAGAAGGACATCAAAACGGACATCTTTCACAGGACAAAAGATAGTGAAAATTGCCAAACAAGTAATCGCTCCAGGTTTGGGGAAAAAATATCAGTTGCATAAATGTTGGTCCTGATCTTTGACATTTCTGACAGTGCCCCAAAGATTTGGTGTCTCTAGAAATACATATAAGGTATAACCCAGGTGGCTATTAGTCAAATGCCCTTCATCTCACCACGTCTTAGTGAAACTGTGGGAAGTCTCCGAAGAAAAAACAAGCCAGTGTTTCTGAGGGGAGAGTGGGGTGGAGTACAAAGAGAAAGAATGGGATGTGGGAAACAGAAAATGACAGAACTTAATGAAGAGAAGTCCAGCACAACATTTGGAGAGAAACGTGTATACACCCAGGAGAAGATCAAGCCCATACATGACATACCAATAAAAAGGCAGAGCATATTATAGTCACTCAAAAAAGAGTCTTTCAAAAGGCATTTTGGAGGAGGGAGTTGTCAGAAAATTTACCGAGATTGTGCTGCAGCACTTCTGAAAAAGAAAATGGAAGCATCCATGTAAATATATTGTGAGGGAATCATGAAGAAAATCCAGTGTGTTCAAAACCATTTGTATCTAACATGAAGCAAATCAAGATGCAGATAAATATCAGATCAGTGTTTGCCAATAAACACACACAATCATAGAGACACTAGCTGAGAGCTCACGCTTATCCAGAGAACAGTCTGCAGCAGTGCACACAGAAATAAAGAAGAGAATTTACTGACTGAGAAATATCTCAGGAATAGCATAGAAGATGACTCGTTTTAAGTGTTATTATTTCCTTTTGACATTACTGAGACTTTTAGTGTTTGACTTGCTAGCTTTAGAAGGCATTGGATACCCTATCTTGAAAGAAAGAGAACTGTGGTATTAATGCCAGTAGGAAGCGTTCTAAAGCAAATGACCTGAGTTCTTCTTGAAGAATACCTTAGCATCAGAAACTATAAAACTGCTGAACTTATTAGGCATGTTAACAATAAAGTCTATCTGACAGTACGGAACTGTCTACATTGATTCCATGGCAAAGACAAATGAAAGAGGTAGGAATGAGGGAAACTGAGCAACATGTGAAGACGGCAGACATCACTTGGAAAACTAAATGAGGAAGATGAAATCATGTAACAGTAAGGATGTGAGAGTTGAGGAGGAAGATCATTGATAGTTGAAGACAAAGGAGAGAGTTACAGATGAAACCCAGCTAAGAACAGGCACACAAACAATTTGACTGCCTTTATCCTGGGTAATCTTGTCCAAGAAAAGAAAGAAAAAATCAGTTCTAAAGAAGTCAGTCTTTATATGGAGCGTGTTCAGAGTATAAAAGGAAAGAATGGCAAAAGATGGGATTTAAAATGCAACATAAAATGACAGAATTTTTTTTAAGGTGCAAGGAATAGATGAAACACTAAGAATATGTGAAAAAAAACTTTGACTTACCTTTTCCTGTGCAATCTTATCTGAGAAAAAAAAGAAGAGAACGCAGTTTAAAAAGCCAGTTGTTTTAGAGAATATAGGTGTGAAATACAAAAGGAAAGAATAGGAAAAGATGGAATGTAGGTAACAAAACAAGGACAACTTTGTTTTCTTAAGTGCAAGTTACAGGTTAAACAACAAATAAGAACAGGCAAAGAAATTTTGACTTGCCTTTGTCCTATACAGTCTTATCCAAGCAAAGGAAAAGAAAAAAAAAAAGCAATTCAAAAGATGCTGATCGTCACAGGGGAAGTGGTGTGGTAAAGTAAAAGAAAGGGAAGAATGAGAAAAGATGGAAGTTAGGTTACAGAAAATGACAGAACTTTTTTAAGGTGCAAAGAACAGATGAAACAACAGTTAAGAACATGCAAATACATTTGTTTGACTCACCTTTTTCCTGTTTAATCTTGTCTGAAGAAAAAAGAAGAAAAATATATTTTGTCAAAACGCAGCCCAATCTCCAAAAAAAAAGGGGGGGCAGCAATTTGAACCCTACTATAGCTGATTCCATAGGTCAAATTAAACACTATTTTGGGAGTTGGAAAGGGGAAGCGTCTGCAGTCAGGGGCATTGTTGTATTACATTCCCCCACCTCCATCTCCAACTCCTGGAGCAAACTTAGCAAAGACAGATAGCGACTCAACGAGAGGACGTAGAATAGGACTGCTGGGACAAAAAAATGTCCATCGTTCATCATTCAGTGGACCTTCTTTGTCAGGGTACAGTTTAAAAAGCAGGATGATGTGAAGTGTTTGTTGACTGGTGAGCCTTTGGAGGCTTTCCAGGTAGCTCAGTTATTTGCCTGCCATGCAGGAGACCACCTGTGATGCAGGAGTTCAGGTTAAATCCCAGGTTTGGGAAGGTCCCCTGGAGAAGGACATGGCACCCCACTCCAATATTCTTGCCTGAAGAATCCCATGGACAGAGGAGCTGGCAGGTTATAGTCCAAGGGGGTTGCAAAGAATCAGAGATGACTGAAGTGACTTAGCACACATGCAAACAAGAAAGGAATGCTTGGGACTAGGATCAATATCAGTGGAAGATTTAGACTCAAGACTACATTTGACCAAAGAAGGACATCAAACGGACATCTTTCACAGGACAAAAGATAGTGAAAATTGCCAAACAAGTAATCGCTCCAGGTTTGGGGAAAAAATATCAGTTGCATAAATGTTGGTCCTGATCTTTGACATTTCTGACAGTGCCCCAAAGATTTGGTGTCTCTAGAAATACATATAAGGTATAACCCAGGTGGCTATTAGTCAAATGCCCTTCATCTCACCACGTCTTAGTGAAACTGTGGGAAGTCTCCGAAGAAAAAACAAGCCAGTGTTTCTGAGGGGAGAGTGGGGTGGAGTACAAAGAGAAAGAATGGGATGTGGGAAACAGAAAATGACAGAACTTAATGAAGAGAAGTCCAGCACAACATTTGGAGAGAAACGTGTATACACCCAGGAGAAGATCAAGCCCATACATGACATACCAATAAAAAGGCAGAGCATATTATAGTCACTCAAAAAAGAGTCTTTCAAACAGGCATTTTGGAGGAGGGAGTTGTCAGAAAATTTACCGAGATTGTGCTGCAGCACTTCTGAAAAAGAAAATGGAAGCATCCATGTAAATATATTGTGAGGGAATCATGAAGAAAATCCAGTGTGTTCAAAACCATTTGTATCTAACATGAAGCAAATCAAGATGCAGATAAATATCAGATCAGTGTTTGCCAATAAACACACACAATCATAGAGACACTAGCTGAGAGCTCACGCTTATCCAGAGAACAGTCTGCAGCAGTGCACACAGAAATAAAGAAGAGAATTTACTGACTGAGAAATATCTCAGGAATAGCATAGAAGATGACTCGTTTTAAGTGTTATTATTTCCTTTTGACATTACTGAGACTTTTAGTGTTTGACTTGCTAGCTTTTAGAAGGCATTGGATACCCTATCTTGAAAGAAAGAGAACTGTGGTATTAATGCCAGTAGGAAGCGTTCTAAAGCAAATGACCTGAGTTCTTCTTGAAGAATACCTTAGCATCAGAAACTATAAAACTGCTGAACTTATTAGGCATGTTAACAATAAAGTCTATCTGACAGTACGGAACTGTCTACATTGATTCCATGGCAAAGACAAATGAAAGAGGTAGGAATGAGGGAAACTGAGCAACATGTGAAGACGGCAGACATCACTTGGAAAACTAAATGAGGAAGATGAAATCATGTAACAGTAAGGATGTGAGAGTTGAGGAGGAAGATCATTGATAGTTGAAGACAAAGGAGAGAGTTACAGATGAAACCCCAGCTAAGAACAGGCACACAACAATTTGACTTGCCTTTATCCTGGGTAATCTTGTCCAAGAAAAGAAAAGAAAAAATCAGTTCTAAAGAAGTCAGTCTTTATATGGGAGGCGTGTTCAGAGTATAAAAGGAAAGAATGGCAAAAGATGGGATTTAAAATGCAACATAAAATGACAGAATTTTTTTTAAGGTGCAAGGAATAGATGAAACAACTAAGAATATGTGAAAAAAAAACTTTGACTTACCTTTTTCCTGTGCAATCTTATCTGAGAAAAAAAAGAAGAGAAACGCAGTTTAAAAAGCCAGTTGTTTTAGAGAATATAGGTGTGAAATACAAAAGGAAAGAATAGGAAAAGATGGAATGTAGGTAACAAAACAAGGACAACTTTGTTTTCTTAAAGTGCAAGTTACAGGTTAAACAACAAATAAGAACAGGCAAAGAAAATTTTGACTTGCCTTTGTCCTATACAGTCTTATCCAAGCAAAGGAAAAGAAAAAAAAAAAGCAATTCAAAAGATGCTGATCGTCACAGGGGAAGTGTGTGGTAAAGTAAAAGAAGGGAAGAATGAGAAAAGATGGAAGTTAGGTTACAGAAAATGACAGAACTTTTTTAAGGTGCAAAGAACAGATGAAACAACAGTTAAGAACATGCAAATACATTTGTTTGACTCACCTTTTTCCTGTTTAATCTTGTCTGAAGAAAAAAGAAGAAAAATATATTTTGTCAAAACGCAGCCCAATCTCCAAAAAAAAAGGGGGGGCAGCAATTTGAACCCTACTATAGCTGATTCCATAGGTCAAATTAAACACTATTTTGGGAGTTGGAAAGGGGAAGCGTCTGCAGTCAGGGGCATTGTTGTATTACATTCCCCCACCTCCATCTCCAACTCCTGGAGCAAACTTAGCAAAGACAGATAGCGACTCAACGAGAGGACGTAGAATAGGACTGCTGGGACAAAAAATGTCCATCGTTCATCATTCAGTGGACCTTCTTTGTCAGGGTACAGTTTAAAAAGCAGGATGATGTGAAGTGTTTGTTGACTGGTGAGCCTTTGGAGGCTTTCCAGGTAGCTCAGTTATTTGCCTGCCATGCAGGAGACCACCTGTGATGCAGGAGTTCAGGTTAAATCCCAGGTTTGGGAAGGTCCCCTGGAGAAGGACATGGCACCCCACTCCAATATTCTTGCCTGAAGAATCCCATGGACAGAGGAGCTGGCAGGTTATAGTCCAAGGGGGTTGCAAAGAATCAGAGATGACTGAAGTGACTTAGCACACATGCAAACAAGAAAGGAATGCTTGGGACTAGGATCAATATCAGTGGAAGATTTAGACTCAAGACTACATTTGACCAAAGAAGGACATCAAAACGGACTCATCTTTCACAGGACAAAAGATAGTGAAAATTGCCAAACAAGTAATCGCTCCAGGTTTGGGGAAAAAATATCAGTTGCATAAATGTTGGTCCTGATCTTTGACATTTCTGACAGTGCCCCAAAGATTTGGTGTCTCTAGAAATACATATAAGGTATAACCCAGGTGGCTATTAGTCAAATGCCCTTCATCTCACCACGTCTTAGTGAAACTGTGGGAAGTCTCCGAAGAAAAAACAAGCCAGTGTTTCTGAGGGGAGAGTGGGGTGGAGTACAAAGAGAAAGAATGGGATGTGGGAAACAGAAAATGACAGAACTTAATGAAGAGAAGTCCAGCACAACATTTGGAGAGAAACGTGTATACACCCAGGAGAAGATCAAGCCCATACATGACATACCAATAAAAAGGCAGAGCATATTATAGTCACTCAAAAAAGAGTCTTTCAAAAAGGCATTTTGGAGGAGGGAGTTGTTAGAAAATTTACCGAGATTGTGCTGCAGCACTTCTGAAAAAGAAAATGGAAGCATCCATGTAAATATATTGTGAGGGAATCGTGAAGAAAATCCAGTGTGTTCAAAACCATTTGTATCTAACATGAAGCAAATCAAGATGCAGATAAATATCAGATCAGTGTTTGCCAATAAACACACACAATCATAGAGACACTAGCTGAGAGCTCACACTTATCCAGAGAACAGTCTGCAGCAGTGCACACAGAAATAAAGAAGAGAATTTACTGACTGAGAAATATCTCAGGAATAGCATAGAAGATGACTCGTTTTAAGTGTTATTATTTCCTTTTGACATTACTGAGACTTTTAGTGTTTGACTTGCTAGCTTTAGAAGGCATTGGATACCCTATCTTGAAAGAAAGAGAACTGTGGTATTAATGCCAGTAGGAAGCGTTCTAAAGCAAATGACCTGAGTTCTTCTTGAAGAATACCTTAGCATCAGAAACTATAAAACTGCTGAACTTATTAGGCATGTTAACAATAAAGTCTATCTGACAGTACGGAACTGTCTACATTGATTCCATGGCAAAGACAAATGAAAGAGGTAGGAATGAGGGAAACTGAGCAACATGTGAAGACGGCAGACATCACTTGGAAAACTAAATGAGGAAGATGAAATCATGTAACAGTAAGGATGTGAGAGTTGAGGAGGAAGATCATTGATAGTTGAAGACAAAGGAGAGAGTTACAGATGAAACCCCAGCTAAGAACAGGCACACAACAATTTGACTTGCCTTTTTCCTGGGTAATCTTGTCCAAGAAAAGAAAAGAAAAAATCAGTTCTAAAGAAGTCAGTCTTTATATGGGAGGCGTGTTCAGAGTATAAAAGGAAAGAATGGCAAAAGATGGGATTTAAAATGCAACATAAAATGACAGAATTTTTTTTAAGGTGCAAGGAATAGATCAAACAACCAAGAATATGTGAAAAAAAAACTTTGACTTACCTTTTTCCTGTGCAATCTTATCTGAGAAAAAAAAGAAGAGAAACGCAGTTTAAAAAGCCAGTTGTTTTAGAGAATATAGGTGTGAAATACAAAAGGAAAGAATAGGAAAAGATGGAATGTAGGTAACAAAACAAGGACAATTTTGTTTTCTTAAAGTGCAAGTTACAGGTTAAACAACAAATAAGAACAGGCAAAGAAAATTTTGACTTGCCTTTGTCCTATACAGTCTTATCCAAGCAAAGGAAAAGAAAAAAAAAGCAATTCAAAAGATGCTGATCTTCAGAGGGGAAGTGTGTGGTAAAGTAAAAGAAGGGAAGAATGAGAAAAGATGGAAGTTAGGTTACAGAAAATGACAGAACTTTTTTAAGGTGCAAAGAACAGATGAAACAACAGTTAAGAACATGCAAATACATTTGTTTGACTCACCTTTTCCTGTTTAATCTTGTCTGAAGAAAAAAGAAGAAAAATATATTTTGTCAAAACGCAGCCCAATCTCCAAAAAAAAAAAAAAGGGGGGGGGCAGCAATTTGAACCCTTCTATAGCTGATTCCATAGGTCAAATTAAACACTATTTTGGGAGTTGGAAAGGGGAAGCGTCTGCAGTCAGGGGCATTGTTGTATTACATCCCCCCACCCCCATCTCCAACTCCTGGAGCAAACTTAGCAAAGACAGATAGCGACTCAACGAGAGGACGTAGAATAGGACTGCTGGGACAAAAAATGTCCATCGTTCATCATTCAGTGGACCTTCTTTGTCAGGGTACAGTTTAAAAAGCAGGATGATGTGAAGTGTTTGTTGACTGGTGAGCCTTTGGAGGCTTTCCTGGTAGCTCAGTTATTTGCCTGCCATGCAGGAGACCACCTGTGATGCAGGAGTTCAGGTTAAATCCCAGGTTTGGGAAGGTCCCCTGGAGAAGGACATGGCACCCCACTCCAATATTCTTGCCTGAAGAATCCCATGGACAGAAGAGCTGGCAGGTTATAGTCCAAGGGGGTTGCAAAGAATCAGAGATGACTGAAGTGACTTAGCACACATGCAAACAAGAAAGGAATGCTTGGGACTAGGATCAATATCAGTGGAAGATTTAGACTCAAGACTACATTTGACCAAAGAAGGACATCAAAACGGACTCATCTTTCACAGGACAAAAGATAGTGAAAATTGCCAAACAAGTAATCGCTCCAGGTTTGGGGAAAAAATATCAGAGAAGTCCAGCACAACATTTGGAGAGAAACGTGTATACACCCAGGAGAAGATCAAGCCCATACACGACATACCAATAAAAAGGCAGAGCATATTATAGTCACTCAAAAAAGAGTCTTTCAAAAAGGCATTTTGGAGGAGGGAGTTGTCAGAAAATTTACCGAGATTGTGCTGCAGCACTTCTGAAAAAGAAAATGGAAGCATCCATGTAAATATATTGTGAGGGAATCATGAAGAAAATCCAGTGTGTTCAAAACCATTTGTATCTAACATGAAGCAAATCAAGATGCAGATAAATATCAGATCAGTGTTTGCCAATAAACACACACGTTCATAGAGACACTAGCTGAGAGCTCACGCTTATCCAGAGAACAGTCTGCAGCAGTGCACACAGAAATAAAGAAGAGAATTTACTGACTGAGAAATATCTCAGGAATAGCATAGAAGATGACTCGTTTTAAGTGTTATTATTTCCTTTTGACATTACTGAGACTTTTAGTGTTTGACTTGCTAGCTTTAGAAGGCATTGGATACCCTATCTTGAAAGAAAGAGAACTGTGGTATTAATGCCAGTAGGAAGCGTTCTAAAGCAAATGACCTGAGTTCTTCTTGAAGAATACCTTAGCATCAGAGACTCTAACACTGCTGAACTTATTAGGCATGTTAACAATAAAGTCTATCTGACAGTACGGAACTGTCTACATTGATTCCATGGCAAAGACAAATGAAAGAGGTAGGAATGAGGGAAACTGAGCAACATGTGAAGACGGCAGACATCACTTGGAAAACTAAATGAGGAAGATGAAATCATGTAACAGTAAGGATGTGAGAGTTGAGGAGGAAGATCATTGATAGTTGAAGACAAAGGAGAGAGTTACAGATGAAACCCCAGCTAAGAACAGGCACACAGTAATTTGATTTGCCTTTTTCCTGGGCAATCTTGTCTGAGAAAAGAAAAGAAAAAATCAATTCTAATGAAGCTGATCTTTATAGGGAGCATGTTCAGAGTATAAAAGTAAAGAATGGCAAAAGATGGGAGTTAAAATGTAACATAAAGTAACAAAAAATTTTTTAAGGTGCAAGGAGTAGATGAAATAACTACGAATATGTGAAAAACAACTTTGACTTACCTTTTTCCTCTGCAATTTTATCTGAGGGAAAGAAATGGAAAAGAAAAGCAGTTAAAAGAAGCCAGTGTTTCAGGGGAAGATTGGTGTGAAGTACCGAAGAAAAGAATAGGGACAGATGGAATTTAGGTAAAAGAAAAAACGACAACATTTTCTTCAAGTGCAAATTCCATTTTAAATAGCAAAAAAGAAGAGGCAAAAAACCTTTGACTTGCCTTTTTCCTGTGCAGTCTTATCTGAGAGGAGAAAAAATGAAAAAACAAATTAAAAGGGGCTGATCGTTACAGGGGAAGTGTGTGGTAAAGTAACAGAAGGAACGAATGGGAAAAGATGGAAGTTAGGTTTCAGAAAATGAGAGAACTTTGTCTTAAAGTGCAAATAAACGATGAAACAATAATTAAGAACATGCAAAAACTTTTTTTCACTTGCCTTTTTCTGGTTTAATCTTATCTGAGTAAGATAAGCGGGGAAGAAAATATTTATGAATAACAAGAAGAGGGGAAATAAATTTCATCAAAATGCTGGCCCATTGTCAAAACAAGAGGGCAGATATCTGAAACCCTTCTATAGTTTACTCCATAGGTCAAATGAACCACTACTGTGGAACTGGAAAGGTGATGCTCCACAGGACATCCTGCATTCAGGGCATTGTTGTATTACATGCCACCACCCCCATGTCAACTCCTGGAGGCAAATATAGCAAAGACACATAATGAATCAATGAGAGGATGTGGACTAGGACTGCTAGGACAAACAATATCCATCATTCATCGCTCAGTGGACCTTCATTTTATCAGGGGTGCAGTGCAAACAGCACCGTCATGTGAAGTGTTTGTTTACTGGTGAGCCTTTGGAGGCTTGCCTGGGTAGCTCAGTTATTTGCCTGCCGTGCAGGAGACCGCCAGTGATGCCGGAGATCCAGGATCCTTCCCTGGTTTGGGAAGATCCCCTGGACAAGGAAATGGCAACCCACTCCAGTATTCTTGCCTGGAGAATCCCATGGACAGAGGAGCTGGCAGGTTATAGTCCAAGGGGGTTGCAAAGAATCAGAGATGACTGAAGTGACTTGGCACACATGCAAACAAGAAAGGAATGCTTGGGACTAGGATCAATATCAGCAGAAAATTTAGACTCAAGACTACATTTGACCAAAGAAGGACATCAAAACGGACTCATCTTTCACAGGACAAAAGATAGTGAAAATTGCCAAACAAGTAATCGCTCCAGGTTGGGGAAAAAATATCAGTTGCATAAATGTTGGTCCTGATCTTTGACATTTCTGACAGTGCCCCAAAGATTTGGTGTCTCTAGAAATACATATAAGGTATAACCCAGGTGGCTATTAGTCAAATGCCCTTCATCTCACCACGTCTTAGTGAAACTGTGGGAAGTCTCCGAAGAAAAACAAGCCAGTGTTTCTGAGGGGAGAGTGGGGTGGAGTACAAAGAGAAAGAATGGGATGTGGGAAACAGAAAATGACAGAACTTAATGAAGAGAAGTCCAGCACAACATTTGGAGAGAAACGTGTATACACCCAGGAGAAGATCAAGCCCCATACATGACATACCAATAAAAAGGCAGAGCATATTATAGTCACTCAAAAAAGAGTCTTCAAAAAGGCATTTTGGAGGAGGGAGTTGTCAGAAAATTTACCGAGATTGTGCTGCAGCACTTCTGAAAAAGAAAATGGAAGCATCCATGTAAATATATTGTGAGGGAATCGTGAAGAAAATCCAGTGTGTTCAAACCATTTGTATTTAACATGAAACAAATCAAGATGCAGATAAATATTAGAACATTGTTTGCAATAAACACACACAAACATAGAGACACTAGCTGAGAGCTCACGCTTATCCAGAGAACAGTCTGCAGCAGTGCACACAGAAATAAAGAAGAGAATTTACTGAGTGAGAAAATCTTAGGAATACCATATATGATGACTGCGTTTTAAGTGTTATTATTTCCTTTTGACATTACTGAGACTTTTAGTATTTGACTTGCTAGCTTCAGAAGGCATTGGATACCCTATCTTGAAAGAAAGAGAAACTGCGGTATTAATGCCAGTAGGAAGAGTTCTAAAGCAAATGACCTGAGTTCTTCTTGAGAATACCTTAGCTTCAGAGACTCTAACACTGCTGAACTTATTAGGTAGGTTAATAATAAAGTCTATCTGATGTACGGAACTGTCTACATCGATTCCTTGGTACAGACTAATGAAAGAGGTAGCAATGGGAAATTGAGCAACATGTGAAGATGGCAGACATCACTTGAAACTAAGTGAGTAAGGTGAATCATGTAATAGTAGGGATGTGAGAGCTGAGGAGGATGATCATTGATAGTTGAAGACAAAGGAGCGAGTTACAGATGAAACCCCAACTAAGAACAGGCACACAGTAATTTTGATTTGCCTTTTTCCTGGGCAATCTTGTCTGAGAAAAGAAAAGAAAAATCAATTCTAGATGAAGCTGATCTTTATAGGGAGCATGTTCAGAGTATAAAAGTAAAGAATGGCAAAAGATGGGAGTTAAAATGTAACATAAAGTAACAAAAATTTTTTAAGGTGCAAGGAGTAGATGAAATAACTACGAATATGTGAAAACAACTTTGACTTACCTTTTTCCTCTGCAATTTTATCTGAGGGAAAGAAATGGAAAAGAAAAGCAGTTAAAAGAAGCCAGTGTTTCAGGGGAAGATTGGTGTGAAGTACCGAAGAAAAGAATAGGGACAGATGGAATTTAGGTAAAAGAAAAAACGACAACATTTTCTTCAAGTGCAAATTCCATTTTAAATAGCAAAAAAGAAGAGGCAAAAAACCTTTGACTTGCCTTTTTCCTGTGCAGTCTTATCTGAGAGGAGAAAAAATGAAAAAACAAATTAAAAGGGGCTGATCGTTACAGGGGAAGTGTGTGGTAAAGTAACAGAAGGAACGAATGGGAAAAGATGGAAGTTAGGTTTCAGAAAATGAGAGAACGTTGTCTTAAAGTGCAAATAAACGATGAAACAATAATTAAGAACATGCAAAAACTTTTTTTCACTTGCCTTTTTCTGGTTTAATCTTATCTGAGTAAGATAAGCGGGAAGAAAATATTTATGAATAACAAGAAGAGGGGAAATAAATTTCATCAAAATGCTGGCCCATTGTCAAAACAAGAGGGCAGATATCTGAAACCCTTCTATAGTTTACTCCATAGGTCAAATGAACCACTACTGTGGAACTGGAAAGGTGATGCTCCACAGGACATCCTGCATTCAGGGCATTGTTGTATTACATGCCACCACCCCCATGTCAACTCCTGGAGCAAATATAGCAAAGACACATAATGAATCAATGAGAGGATGTGGACTAGGACTGCTAGGACAAACAATATCCATCATTCATCGCTCAGTGGACCTTCATTTTATCAGGGTGCAGTGCAAACAGGCACCGTCATGTGAAGTGTTTGTTTACTGGTGAGCCTTTGGAGGCTTGCCTGGTAGCTCAGTTATTTGCCTGCCGTGCAGGAGACCGCCAGTGATGCCGGAGATCCAGGATCCTTCCCTGGTTTGGGAAGATCCCCTGGACAAGGAAATGGCAACCCACTCCAGTATTCTTGCCTGGAGAATCCCATGGACAGAGGAGCTGGCAGGTTATAGTCCAAGGGGGTTGCAAAGAATCAGAGATGACTGAAGTGACTTGGCACACATGCAAACAAGAAAGGAATGCTTGGGACTAGGATCAATATCAGCAGAAGATTTAGACTCAAGACTACATTTGACCAAAGAAGGACATCAAAACGGACTCATCTTTCACAGGACAAAAGATAGTGAAAATTGCCAAACAAGTAATCGCTCCAGGTTTGGGGAAAAAATATCAGTTGCATAAATGTTGGTCCTGATCTTTGACATTTCTGACAGTGCCCCAAAGATTTGGTGTCTCTAGAAATACATATAAGGTATAACCCAGGTGGCTATTAGTCAAATGCCCTTCATCTCACCACGTCTTAGTGAAACTGTGGGAAGTCTCCGAAGAAAAAACAAGCCAGTGTTTCTGAGGGGAGAGTGGGGTGGAGTACAAAGAGAAAGAATGGGATGTGGGAAACAGAAAATGACAGAACTTAATGAAGAGAAGTCCAGCACAACATTTGGAGAGAAACGTGTATACACCCAGGAGAAGATCAAGCCCATACATGACATACCAATAAAAAGGCAGAGCATATTATAGTCACTCAAAAAAGAGTCTTTCAAAAAGGCATTTTGGAGGAGGGAGTTGTTAGAAAATTTACCGAGATTGTGCTGCAGCACTTCTGAAAAAGAAAATGGAAGCATCCATGTAAATATATTGTGAGGGAATCGTGAAGAAAATCCAGTGTGTTCAAAACCATTTGTATTTAACATGAAACAAATCAAGATGCAGATAAATATTTAGAACATTGTTTGCAATAAACACACACAAACATAGAGACACTAGCTGAGAGCTCACGCTTATCCAGAGAACAGTCTGCAGCAGTGCACACAGAAATAAAGAAGAGAATTTACTGAGTGAGAAATATCTTAGGAATACCATATATGATGACTGCGTTTTAAGTGTTATTATTTCCTTTTGACATTACTGAGACTTTTAGTATTTGACTTGCTAGCTTCAGAAGGCATTGGATACCCTATCTTGAAAGAAAGAGAACTGCGGTATTAATGCCAGTAGGAAGAGTTCTAAAGCAAATGACCTGAGTTCTTCTTGAAGAATACCTTAGCTTCAGAGACTCTAACACTGCTGAACTTATTAGGTAGGTTAATAATAAAGTCTATCTGATGGTACGGAACTGTCTACATCGATTCCTTGGTACAGAATAATGAAAGAGGTAGCAATGGGGAAATTGAGCAACATGTGAAGATGGCAGACATCACTTGGAAAACTAAGTGAGTAAGGTGAAATCATGTAATAGTAGGGATGTGAGAGCTGAGGAGGATGATCATTGATAGTTGAAGACAAAGGAGCGAGTTACAGATGAAACCCCAACTAAGAACAGGCACACAGTAATTTGATTTGCCTTTTTCCTGGGCAATCTTGTCTGAGAAAAGAAAAGAAAAAATCAATTCTAATGAAGCTGATCTTTATAGGGAGCATGTTCAGAGTATAAAAGTAAAGAATGGCAAAAGATGGGAGTTAAAATGTAACATAAAGTAACAAAAAATTTTTTAAGGTGCAAGGAGTAGATGAAATAACTACGAATATGTGAAAAACAACTTTGACTTACCTTTTTCCTCTGCAATTTTATCTGAGGGAAAGAAATGGAAAAGAAAAGCAGTTAAAAGAAGCCAGTGTTTCAGGGGAAGATTGGTGTGAAGTACCGAAGAAAAGAATAGGGACAGATGGAATTTAGGTAAAAGAAAAAACGACAACATTTTCTTCAAGTGCAAATTCCATTTTAAATAGCAAAAAAGAAGAGGCAAAAAACCTTTGACTTGCCTTTTTCCTGTGCAGTCTTATCTGAGAGGAGAAAAAATGAAAAAACAAATTAAAAGGGGCTGATCGTTACAGGGGAAGTGTGTGGTAAAGTAACAGAAGGAACGAATGGGAAAAGATGGAAGTTAGGTTTCAGAAAATGAGAGAACGTTGTCTTAAAGTGCAAATAAACGATGAAACAATAATTAAGAACATGCAAAAACTTTTTTTCACTTGCCTTTTTCTGGTTTAATCTTATCTGAGTAAGATAAGCGGGAAGAAAATATTTATGAATAACAAGAAGAGGGGAAATAAATTTCATCAAAATGCTGGCCCATTGTCAAAACAAGAGGGCAGATATCTGAAACCCTTCTATAGTTTACTCCATAGGTCAAATGAACCACTACTGTGGAACTGGAAAGGTGATGCTCCACAGGACATCCTGCATTCAGGGCATTGTTGTATTACATGCCACCACCCCCATGTCAACTCCTGGAGCAAATATAGCAAAGACACATAATGAATCAATGAGAGGATGTGGACTAGGACTGCTAGGACAAACAATATCCATCATTCATCGCTCAGTGGACCTTCATTTTATCAGGGTGCAGTGCAAACAGGCACCGTCATGTGAAGTGTTTGTTTACTGGTGAGCCTTTGGAGGCTTGCCTGGTAGCTCAGTTATTTGCCTGCCGTGCAGGAGACCGCCAGTGATGCCGGAGATCCAGGATCCTTCCCTGGTTTGGGAAGATCCCCTGGACAAGGAAATGGCAACCCACTCCAGTATTCTTGCCTGGAGAATCCCATGGACAGAGGAGCTGGCAGGTTATAGTCCAAGGGGGTTGCAAAGAATCAGAGATGACTGAAGTGACTTGGCACACATGCAAACAAGAAAGGAATGCTTGGGACTAGGATCAATATCAGCAGAAGATTTAGACTCAAGACTACATTTGACCAAAGAAGGACATCAAAACGGACTCATCTTTCACAGGACAAAAGATAGTGAAAATTGCCAAACAAGTAATCGCTCCAGGTTTGGGGAAAAAATATCAGTTGCATAAATGTTGGTCCTGATCTTTGACATTTCTGACAGTGCCCCAAAGATTTGGTGTCTCTAGAAATACATATAAGGTATAACCCAGGTGGCTATTAGTCAAATGCCCTTCATCTCACCACGTCTTAGTGAAACTGTGGGAAGTCTCCGAAGAAAAAACAAGCCAGTGTTTCTGAGGGGAGAGTGGGGTGGAGTACAAAGAGAAAGAATGGGATGTGGGAAACAGAAAATGACAGAACTTAATGAAGAGAAGTCCAGCACAACATTTGGAGAGAAACGTGTATACACCCAGGAGAAGATCAAGCCCATACATGACATACCAATAAAAAGGCAGAGCATATTATAGTCACTCAAAAAAGAGTCTTTCAAAAAGGCATTTTGGAGGAGGGAGTTGTCAGAAAATTTACCGAGATTGTGCTGCAGCACTTCTGAAAAAGAAAATGGAAGCATCCATGTAAATATATTGTGAGGGAATCGTGAAGAAAATCCAGTGTGTTCAAAACCATTTGTATTTAACATGAAAACAAATCAAGATGCAGATAAATATTAGAACATTGTTTGCCAATAAACACACACAAACATAGAGACACTAGCTGAGAGCTCACGCTTATCCAGAGAACAGTCTGCAGCAGTGCACACAGAAATAAAGAAGAGAATTTACTGAGTGAGAAATATCTTAGGAATACCATATATGATGACTGCGTTTTAAGTGTTATTATTTCCTTTTGACATTACTGAGACTTTTAGTATTTGACTTGCTAGCTTCAGAAGGCATTGGATACCCTATCTTGAAAGAAAGAGAACTGCGGTATTAATGCCAGTAGGAAGAGTTCTAAAGCAAATGACCTGAGTTCTTCTTGAAGAATACCTTAGCTTCAGAGACTCTAACACTGCTGAACTTATTAGGTAGGTTAATAATAAAGTCTATCTGATGGTACGGAACTGTCTACATCGATTCCTTGGTACAGAATAATGAAAGAGGTAGCAATGGGGAAATTGAGCAACATGTGAAGATGGCAGACATCACTTGGAAAACTAAGTGAGTAAGGTGAAATCATGTAATAGTAGGGATGTGAGAGCTGAGGAGGATGATCATTGATAGTTGAAGACAAAGGAGCGAGTTACAGATGAAACCCCAACTAAGAACAGGCACACAGTAATTTGATTTGCCTTTTTCCTGGGCAATCTTGTCTGAGAAAAGAAAAGAAAAAATCAATTCTAATGAAGCTGATCTTTATAGGGAGCATGTTCAGAGTATAAAAGTAAAGAATGGCAAAAGATGGGAGTTAAAATGTAACATAAAGTAACAAAAAAATTTTTAAGGTGCAAGGAGTAGATGAAATAACTACGAATATGTGAAAAACAACTTTGACTTACCTTTTTCCTCTGCAATTTTATCTGAGGGAAAGAAATGGAAAAGAAAAGCAGTTAAAAGAAGCCAGTGTTTCAGGGGAAGATTGGTGTGAAGTACCGAAGAAAAGAATAGGGACAGATGGAATTTAGGTAAAAGAAAAAACGACAACATTTTCTTCAAGTGCAAATTCCATTTTAAATAGCAAAAAAGAAGAGGCAAAAAACCTTTGACTTGCCTTTTTCCTGTGCAGTCTTATCTGAGAGGAGAAAAAATGAAAAAAACAAATTAAAAGGGGCTGATCGTTACAGGGGAAGTGTGTGGTAAAGTAACAGAAGGAACGAATGGGAAAAGATGGAAGTTAGGTTTCAGAAAATGAGAGAACGTTGTCTTAAAGTGCAAATAAACGATGAAACAATAATTAAGAACATGCAAAAACTTTTTTTCACTTGCCTTTTTCTGGTTTAATCTTATCTGAGTAAGATAAGCGGGAAGAAAATATTTATGAATAACAAGAAGAGGGAAATAAATTTCATCAAAATGCTGGCCCATTGTCAAAACAAGAGGGCAGATATCTGAAACCCTTCTATAGTTTACTCCATAGGTCAAATGAACCACTACTGTGGAACTGGAAAGGTGATGCTCCACAGGACATCCTGCATTCAGGGCATTGTTGTATTACATGCCACCACCCCCATGTCAACTCCTGGAGCAAATATAGCAAAGACACATAATGAATCAATGAGAGGATGTGGACTAGGACTGCTAGGACAAACAATATCCATCATTCATCGCTCAGTGGACCTTCATTTTATCAGGGTGCAGTGCAAACAGGCACCGTCATGTGAAGTGTTTGTTTACTGGTGAGCCTTTGGAGGCTTGCCTGGTAGCTCAGTTATTTGCCTGCCGTGCAGGAGACCGCCAGTGATGCCGGAGATCCAGGATCCTTCCCTGGTTTGGGAAGATCCCCTGGACAAGGAAATGGCAACCCACTCCAGTATTCTTGCCTGGAGAATCCCATGGACAGAGGAGCTGGCAGGTTATAGTCCAAGGGGTTGCAAAGAATCAGAGATGACTGAAGTGACTTGGCACACATGCAAACAAGAAAGGAATGCTTGGGACTAGGATCAATATCAGCAGAAGATTTAGACTCAAGACTACATTTGACCAAAGAAGGACATCAAAACGGACTCATCTTTCACAGGACAAAAGATAGTGAAAATTGCCAAACAAGTAATCGCTCCAGGTTTGGGGAAAAAATATCAGTTGCATAAATGTTGGTCCTGATCTTTGACATTTCTGACAGTGCCCCAAAGATTTGGTGTCTCTAGAAATACATATAAGGTATAACCCAGGTGGCTATTAGTCAAATGCCCTTCATCTCACCACGTCTTAGTGAAACTGTGGGAAGTCTCCGAAGAAAAAACAAAGCCAGTGTTTCTGAGGGAGAGTGGGGTGGAGTACAAAGAGAAAGAATGGGATGTGGGGGAAAACAGAAAATGACAGAACTTAATGGAGAAGTC
>NW_017191890.1:0-10566 GCF_001704415.2 Capra hircus
CAGAAACGGGGGTCCTCTGGATGTGGGCGACTCTCGTGCTTCATCTCGAATGGAGACGGTATGTCGGGGAACATCTTGAGTTGCAGCCAGGGTGTGAAGCACCGTTTGGAAGTTCCAGAGATTAGGTGCGATTAGCCTCGAGACGCCTCAGCAGAAATGGGCCTCATCTCGCCTGGAGGGGAGAAACCTCCTGGATTTTCTAGAGTTGCGGCAGGTGCTGTCGACTTACGACGGGGACCTCAGGGACCTGCTCTGGTGGCCTTAGGAAAGGACAGTCCCCAAGCGAGTTGCATGGGGGCCTCTCGGATTCTCTCCCGTCGATGCCGGGGCCTAAGACCTTGTGTGGAGTCCGTGCCGGAACCTGAGGATTCTCTGCAGTGTTGACATGGATGTTGGGATACTTCTGGAGTCTCCCCAGTCCTCAGTCCTCGTCTCGAGTGGGGTCATGCACGTGCGCTTTCCTCCGGAGCTGTAGCAGCAGAGTCACACTTCCCTATGCGTGGATCAAAGCATCTGTGGCTTTCCCTCGAGGCTTTCCCATGAGGCTTTCCCACGAGGCTTTCCACGAGGCTTTCCCACAGGCTGTCCGACGTGCCACCCTGGTGTGAGTCGATCTTCAGCATGAAAGTCGAGGCTGTGCAGGGAAAACAGGTTTCCCTGGAATGGATTGAGACATCTGGGGGACTCTGGGAATGATGTCACGACCCTGGAGTTCCTCTCGCCTTTCCTGTGGAGAACGCTTCCTCTTGAGATGCAACGGAAACGCCGAGAATTCTTTCCCGAACACGTAGGGAAAGGATCCCTGCTCTCGAGCTAGGAGGCTGAAACGGGGCTCCTCTGGATGTGGGCGGTACTCTCGTGCTTCCTCTCGAGTGGAGACGGGTGTGTCGGGGATCTTCTTGAGTGGCAGCAAGGGTGTGAAGGACCCTTTGGAAGTTCCAGAGGTTAGGTGTGATAAGCCTCGAGACGCCTCAGGGGAATTGGGCCTCATCTCGTCTGGAGGGGAGAACCTTCTGGATGTTCTCGAGAGTTGCGGCAGGTGCTCTCGATTTACGACGGGGACCTCAGGGACCCGCTCTGGTGGCCTCAGGAAAGGCCAATCGCCATGCGAGTTGCTCGGGGGCCTCTCAGGATTCCTCTCCCGTCGATGCCGAGGCCTAAGACCTTCTGTGGAGTCGGTTCCGGAACCTGAGGATTCGTCTCCAGTGCTGACATGAATATTGGGGTACTTCTGGAGTCTCCCGCGGGGAGTCCATCCTCATCTCGAGTGGGGGAATGCACGTGCGCTTTCCTCCCGAGCTGTAGCAGCAGTGTCACGCTTCATTTCGCGTGGATCAAGGGATCTGTGGCTTTCCCTCGAGGCTTTCCCACGAGGCTTTCCCACGAATCTTTCCCACAGGGCTCTCCCACGTGCAACCGTGGTGTGAGTCGATCCTCGGATTGAAAGTCGAGGCAGTGCAGGGAAAACAGGTTTCCCTGGAATGGACTGAGACATCTGGGGGACTCTGGGAATGGTGGCACGACCCTGGAGTTCCTCTCGCCTTTCCTGTGGATAGCGCCTCCCTCTTGAGATGCGACGGGAAACGCCGGGAATTCTTTTCCGAGCATGCAGTGAAAGGATCCCTCCTCTCTAGCTAGCAGACGGAAACGGGGCTCCTCTGGATGTGGCCGGGAGTCTCGTGGCTTCCTCTCAAGTGGAGACGGGTATGTCGGGGAACTTCTTGATTTGCAGCAAGGGTGTGAAAGACCCTTTGGAAGTTCCAGATGTTAGATGTGATTAGCCTCGAGACGCCGCAGCGGAAATGGGCCTCATCTCGCCTGGAGGGGAGAACCTCCTGGATTTTCTCGAGTTGCGGCAGGTGCTCTCGACTTAAGACAGGGACCTCAGGGACCAGCTCTGGTGGCCACAGGAAAGGCCAGTCCCCATGCAAGTTCCTGGAGGGCCTCTCGGGATTCCTCTCCCGTCGATGCTGGGGGCCTACGATCTTGTGTGAAGTCGGTGCCGGAAACTGAGGATTCCTCTCCAGTGCTGACATGGATCTTGGGGTACTTCTGGAGTCTCCCCAGGGGAGTCAGTCCTCGTCTCGAGTGGGGGCATGCACGTGCGCTTTCCTCCCGAGCTGTAACAGCAGTGTCGCACTTCACTTCACGTGGATCTAGAGAACAGGGGCTTTCCCTCGAGGCTTTTCCCATGAGGCTTTCCCACAGGGCTGTCCCACGTGCCACCGTGGTGTGAGTCGATCCTTGGCTTGAAATTCCAGGCAGTGCAGGGAAAACAGGTTTCCCTGGAATGGACGGAGACATCTGGGGGACTCTGGGAATGGTGGCACGACCCTGGAATTCCTCTCGCCTTTACTGTGGAGAGGGCCTCCTCTTGAGATGCGACGGGAACGCCGGGAATTCTTTCCCGACCACGCAGGGAAAGGATCCCTCCTCTCGAGCTAGGAGGCGTAAACGGGGCTCCTCTGGATGTGGGCGGGACTCTCGTGCTTCCTCTCGAGTGGAGACGGGAATGTCGGGGAACTTCTTGAGTTGCAGCAACGGTGTGATGGACCCTTTGGAAGTTCCAGAGGTTAGGTGTAAATAGCCTCGAGACGCCTCAGCGGAAATGGGCCTCATCTCGCCTGGAGGGGAGAACCTCCTGGATTTTCTCGAGTTGCAGCAGGTGCTCTCCACTTAGGACGGGGACCTCAGGGACCCGCTCTGGTGGCCACAGAAAAGGCCGGTCCCCATGCGAGTTGCTCGGGGGACTCTCGGGATTCCTCTCCCGTCGATGCCGGGGCCTAAGACCTTGTGTGGAGTCAGTGCCGGAACCTGAGGATTCCTCTCCAGTGCTGACATGGATCTTGGGGTACTTCTGGAGTCTCCCCAGGGGAGTCAGTCCTCGTCTCGAGTGGGGGAATGCAAGTGCTCTTTCCTCCCGAGCTGTAGGAGCAGTGTCACGCTTCCCTTCGGGTGTATGAAGGGATCTGTGGCTTTCCCTCGAGGCTTTCCCAAGAGGCTTTCCCACGAGGCTTTCCCACAAGGCTGTCCCAAGTGCCACCGTGGTGTGAGTCGATCCTCGGCTTGAAAGTCGAGGCAGTGCAGGGAAAACAGGTTTCCCTGGAATGGACGGAGACATCTGGTTGACTCTGGGAATGGTAGCACGACCCTGGAGTTCCTCTCGCCTTTCCTTTGGAGAGCGCCTCCTCTTGAGATGCGACGGGAACACCGGGAATTCTTTCCCGACAACGCAGGGAAAGGATCCCTCCTCGAGCTAGGAGGCGGACATGGGGCTACTGTGGACGTGGGTGGGGCTCTCGTGCTTCCTCTCGAGTGGAGACGGGTATGTCGGGGAACTTCTTGAGTTGCAGCAAGGGTGTGAAGGACCCTTTGGAAGTTCCAGAGGTTAGGTGTGATTAGCCTCGAGACGCCTCAGGGGAAATGGGCCTCATCTCGCCTGGAGGGGAGAACCTCCTGGATTTTCTCGAGTTGCGGCAGGTGCTCTCGACTTACGACGGGGACCTCAGGGACCCGCTCTGCTGGCCTCAGGAAAGGGCAGTCTCCATGCGAGTAGCTCGCGGGCCTCTCGGGATTCCTCTCCCGTCGATGCCGGGGCCTAATATCTTCTGTGGAGTGGGTGCCGGAACCTGAGAATTCCTCTCCAGTGCTGACATGGATTTGGGGTACTTCTGGAGTCTCCCCAGTGGAGTCAGCCCTCGTCTCGTGTGTGGGAATGCACGTGCGCTTTCCTCCCGAGCTGTAGGAGCAGTGTCGCGCTTCCATTCGCGTGGATCAAGGGATCTGTGGCTTTCCCTCGAGGCTTTCCCACGAGGCTTTCCCACGAGGCTTTCCCACGAGGCTTTCCCTCAGGGCTGTCCCACGTGCCACCGTGGTGTGAGTCGATCCTCGGCTTGAAAGTCAAGGCAGTGCAGGGAAAACAGGTTTCCCTGGAATGTACGCAGATATTTGGGGGACTCTGGGAATGGTAGCAAGACACTGGAGTTCCTCTCGCCTTTCCTGTGGAGAGCGCCTGCTCTTGAGATGCGACGGGAACGCCGGGAATTCTTTCCCGAGCACGAAGGGAAAGAATCCCTCCTCTCGAGCTAGGAGGCGGAAACGGGGCTCCTCTGGATGTGGGCGGGACTCCCGTGCTTCCTCTCGAGTGGAGACGGGTATGTCGGGGAACTTCTTGAGTTGCAGCAATGGTGTGAAGAACCGTTTGGAAGTTCCAGAGGTTAGGTGTGATTAGCCTCGAGACCGTCAGCAGAAATGGACCTCATCTCGCCTGGAGGGGAGAACCTCGTGGATTTTCGCGAGTTGCAACAGGTGCTCTCGACTTCCGACGGGGACCTTAGGGACCCGCTATTGTGACCTCAGGAAAGGCCAGTCCCCATGCGAGTAGCTCGACGGCCTCTCGGGATTCCGCTTCCGACGATGTCGGGGCCTAAGACCTTGTGTGGATTCGGTGCCGGAACCTGAGGATTCCTCTCCAGTGCTGACATGGATCCTGGGGTACTACTGGAGACTCCCCAGGAGACTCAGTCCTCGTCTCGTGTGGGGGCATGCACATGCGCTTTCCTCCCGAGCTGTAGCAGCAGTGTCACGCTTCCCTTTGCTTGGATCAAGGGATCTGTGGCTTTCCCTCGAGTCTTTCCCACGAGGCTTTCCCACGAGGCTTTCCCACAGGGCTGTACCACGTGCCACCGTGGTGTGAGTCGATCCTCGGCTTGAAAGTCGAGGCAGTGCAGGGAAAACAGGTTTCCCTGGAATGGACGCAGATATTTGGGGGACTCTGGGAATGGTAGCACGACCCTGGAGTTCCTCTCGCCTTTCCTGTGGAGAGCGCCTGCTCTTGAGATGCGACGGGAACGCCGGGAATTCTTTCCCGACCACGCAGGGAAAGGATCCCTCCTCTCAAGCTAGGAGGCGGAAACGGGGCTCCTCTGGATGTGGGCGGGACTTTCGTGTTTCCTCTCGGGTGGAGTCGGGTATGTCGGGGAACTTCTTGAGTTGCAGCAAGGGTGTGAAGGACCCTTTGGAAGTTCCAGAGGTTAGGTGTGATTAGCTTCGAGATGCCTCAGTGGAAATGGGCATCATTTCGCCTGGAGGGGAGAACCTCCTGGATTTTCTAGAGTTGCAGCAGGTGCTCTAGACTTACGATGGGGACCTCAGGGACCTGTTCTGGTGGCCTAAGAAAAGGCCAGTTCCCATGCGAGTTGCTTGGGGGCCTCTCGGGATTCCTCTCCCGTCGATGCTGGGGCCTAAGACCTTGAGTTGAGTCGGTGCCGGAACCTGAGGATTCCTCTCCAGTGCTGACATGGATCTTGGGGTACTTCTGGTGTATCCCCAGTGGAGTCAGTCCTCGTCTCGGGTGGGGGCATGCACGTGCGCATTCCTCCCGAGCTTTAGCAGCAGTGTCACGCTTCCCTTCCCGGGGATCAAGGGATCTGTGGCATTCCCTCGAGACTTTCCCACGAGGTTTCCCACGAGGCTTTCCCACATGGCTGTCTCACGTGTCACCATGGTGTGAGTCGATCCTCTGCTTGGAAGTCAAAAGAGTGCAGTAAAAACAGGTTTCCCTGGAATGGACTGAGACATCTGGGGGACTCTGGGAATGGTGGCATGACCCTGGAGTTCCTCTCGCCTTTCCTGAGGAGAGCGCCTCCTCTTGAGATGAGACGGGAACGCCAGGTATTTTTTCCCGAGCACGCAGGGAAAGGATCCCTCCTCTCGAGCTAGGAGGTGGAAACGGGGCTCCTCTGGATGTGGTCGGGACTCTCGTGCTTCCTCTCGAGTGGAGACGGGTATATCGGGGAACTTCTTGAGTTGCAGCAAGGGTGTGAAGGACCCTTTGGAAGTTCAAGAGGTCTGGTGTGATTAGCCTCAAGACGCCTCAGCGGAAATGGGCCTCATTTCGCCTGGAGGGGAGAACCTCCTGGATTTTCTCGAGTTGCAGCAGGTGCTCTAGACTTACGATGGGGACCTCAGGGACCTGTTCTGGTGGCCTCAGAAAAGGCCAGTTCCCATGCGAGTTGCTTGGGGACCTCTCGGGATTCCTCTCCCGTCGATGCCGGGGCCTAAGATCTATTGTGGGGCCGGTGCCGGAACCTGAGGATTCCTCTCCAGTGCTGACATGGATCTTGGGGTAGTTCTGGAGTCTCCCGAGGGGAGTCAGTCCTCGTCTCGAGTGGGGGCATGCACGTGCGCTTTCCTCCCCAGCTGTTGCAGCAGTGTCACGCTTCCCTTTGCGTGGTTCAAGGGATGTGTGGATTTCCCTCGAGGCTTTCCAACGAGGCTTTCCCACCTGGCTTTCCCACAGGGCTGTCCCACGTGCCACCGTGGTGTGAGTCGATCCTCGGCTTGAAAGTCGAGGCAGTTTAGGGAAAACAGGTTTCCCTGGAATGGACTGAGGCATCTGGGGGACTCTGGGAATGGTGGCACGACCCTGGAGTTCCTCTCGCCTTTCCTGTAAAGAGCGCCTCCCCTTGAGTTGCGACGGGAATGCCGGGAATTCTTTCCCGAGCACGAAGGGAAAGGATCCCTCCTCTCGAGCTAGGAGGCGGAACCGTGGCTCCTCTGGATGTGGGCGTGACTCTCGTGCTTCCTCTCGAGTGGAGACAGGTATGTCGGGGAACTTCTTGAGTTGCAGCAAGGATGTGAAGAACCATTTGGAAGTTCCAGAGGTTCGGTGAATATCCTGGAGACGCCTCAGCAGAAATGGGCCTCATCTCGCCTGGAGGGGAGAACCTCCTGGATTTTCTCGAGTTGCGGCAGGTGCTCTCGACTTACGACGGGGACCTCAGGGACCCGCTCTGGTGGCCTCAGGAAAGGCCAGTCCCCATGCTAGTTGCTCTGGGGCCTCTTGGGATGCCTCTCCCGTCAATATCGGTGCCTAAGGCCTTGTGTGGAGTCGGTGCCTGAACCTGATGTTTCCTCTCCAGTGCTGACATGGATCTTGGGGTTCTTCTGGAGTCTCACCAGGGCAGTCAATCCTCGTCTCGAGTGGGGGCATGCACGTGCGCTTTCCTTCCGAGCTGTAGTAGCAGTGTCACGCTTCCCTTCACGTGCAACAAGGGATCTGTGGCATTCCCTCGAGGATTTCCCACGTGATTTTCCCACGAGCCTTTCCCACAGGGCGGTCCCACGTGCCGCCTTGTTGTGAGTCGATACTCGGCTTGAAAGTCGACGCAGTGCAGGGAAAACAGGTTTCCCTGGAATGGACTGAGACCTCTGGGGGACTCTGGGAATGGTGACACGACCCTAAAGTTCCTCTCCCCTTACCTGTGGAGAGCGCCTCCTCTTGAGATGCGTCGGAAACACCTTGAATTCATTCCCTACCACGCAGGGAAAGGATCCCTCCTCTCGAGCTAGGAGGCGGAAACGGGGCTCCTCTGGATGTGGGCGGGAATATGGAGCTTCCTCTCTACTGGAGACGGGTATGTCGGGGAACTTCTTGAGTTGCAGCAAAAGTGTGAAAGACCCTTTGGAAGTTCCAGAAGTTAGATTTGATTAGCCTCGAGACGCCTCAGTGGAAATGGGCCTCATCTCTCCTGGAGGGGAGAACCTCCTGGATTTTCTCGAGTTGCGACAGGTGCTCTCGACTCACGTCGGGGACCTCAGGGACACGCTCTGGTGGCCTCAGAAAAGGCCAGTCCCCATGCGAGTTGCTCGGGGGCCTCTCGGGATTCCTCTCCCGTCGATGCCGGGGCCTAAGATCTTGTGTGGCATCGGTGCCGGAATCTGAGTATTCCTCTTCAGTGCTGACATGCTTCTTGGGGTACTTATGGAGTCTCCCCAGGGGAGTCAGTCCTCGTCTCGAGTGGGGGCATGCACGTGCGCTTTCCTCCCGAGCTGTAGCAGCAGTGTCGAGATTCCCTTTGCGTGGATCAAGGGTTCAGGGGCTTTCCCTCGAGGCTTTCCCACGAGGCTTTCCCAAGAGGCTTTCCCAAAGGGCTGTCCCACGTTCCACCGTGGTGTGAGTCGTTCGATCCTCGGCTTGAAAGCAAAGAAAATGCAGGGAAAACAGGTTTCCGTGGAATGGACTGAGACATCTGGGGGACTCTGCGAATGGTGGCACCACCCTGGAGTTCCTCTCGCCTTTCCTGTGGAGAGCACCTCCTCTTGAGATGCGACGGAACCGCCGGGAATTCTTTCCCGACGACGCAGGGAAAGAATCCCTCTTCTCGAGCTGGGAGTCGGAAAAAGGGCTCCTCTGGATTGGACGGGACTCTCGTGCTTCCTCTCGAGTGGAGACGGGTATGTCGGGGAACTTCTTGAGTTGCAGCAAGGGTGTGAAGGAATCTTTGGAAGATCCAGAGGTTAGGTGTGATTAGCATGGGGACGCCTCAGAGGAAATGGGCCTCATCTCCCCTGGTGGGGAGAACCTCCTGCATTTTCTCTAGATGGTGCAGGTGTTCTCGCGTTACGACGGGGACCTCAGGGACCCGCTCTGGTGGCCTCAGGAAAGGCCAGTCCCTTTGCGAATTGCTCGGGGGCCTCTCAGGATTCCTCTCCCGTCGATGCCGGTGCCTAAGATCTTGTGTGGAGACGCTGCCGGAACCTGAGGATTCCTCTCCAGTGCAGAAATGGATCTTGGTGTACTTCTGGAGTCTCCCCAGGGGAGTCACTCTAAGTCTCGAGTGGGGGAATGCACGTGCGCTATCCTCCCGAGCTGAAGCAGCAGTGTCACGCTTCCCTTCGCCTGGATCAAGGGATCAGGGGTTTTCCCTCGAGGCTTTACAACGAGGCTTTCCCACGAGGCTTTCCCACAGGGCTGTCCCACGTGCCACCGGTGTGTGAGTCGATCCTCGGCTTGAAAGTCGAGGCAGTGCAGGGAAATCAGGTTTCCCTGGAATGAACTGAGACATCTAGTGTACTCTGGGAATGGTGGCACGCCCCAGGAGTTCCTCTCGCCTTTCCTGTGGAGAGCGCCTATTCTTGAGATGCGACGGGAACGCCGGGAATTCTTTCCCGACCACGCAGGTAAAGGATCCCTCCCCTCGAGCTAGGAGTCGGAAACGGGTCTCCGCTGGATGTGGGCGGGACTCTCGTGCTTCCTCTCGAGTGGAGACCGGTTTGTCGGGGAACTTCTTGAGTTGCAGTAAGGGTGTGAAGGAATCTTTGGAAGTTCCAGATGTTAGATGTGATTAGCCTCCAGACGCCTCAGCGGAAATGGGCCTCATGTCGCCTGGAGGGGAGAACCTCCTGGATTTTCTCGAGTTGCGACAGGTGCTCTCGACTTACGATGGGGACCTCAGTGACCCGCTCTGGTGGCCTCAGGAAAGGACAGTCCCCATGCGAGTTGCTCGGGGTCCTCTCGGGATTCCTCTCCCGACGATGCCGGGGCTTAAGACCTTGTTTGGAGTTGGTGCCTGAACCTGAGGATTCCTCTCCAGTGCTGACATGGATCTTGGGGTACTTCTGGAGTCTCCCCAGGGGACTCAGTCCTCGTCTCGAATGGGGGCATGCACGTGCGCTTTCCTCCCGAGCTGTAGCAGCAGTGTTGCATTTCCCTTCTCGTGGATCAAGGGATCTGTGGCTTTCCCTCGAGGCTTTCCCACGAGGTTTTCCCACGAGCCTTTCCCACAGGGCTGTCCCACGTGCCGCCTTGTTTGTGAGTCGATACTCGGCTTGAAAGTCGACGCAGTGCAGGGAAAACAGGTTTCCCTGTAATGGACTGAGACATCTGGGGGACTCTGGGATGGTGACACGACCCTGAAGTTCCTCTCCCCTTACCTGTGGAGAGCGCCTCCTCTTGAGATGCGTCGGAAACGCCATGAATTCATTCCCTACCACGCAGGCGAAAAGATCGCTCCTCTCGAGCTAGGAGGCGGAAATGGGGCTCCTCTGGATGTGGGCGGGACTATGGAGCTTCCTCTCTAGTGGAGACGGGTATGTTGGGGAACTTCTTGAGTTGCAGCAAAAGTGTGAAAGACCCTTTGGAAGTTCCAGAAGTTAGATTTGATTAGCCTCGAACGCCTCAGTGGAAATGGGCCTCATCTCTCCTGGAGGGGAGAACCTCCTGGATTTTCTCGAGTTGCGACAGGTGCTCTCGACTTACGACGGGGACCTCAGGGACCCGCTCCGTCGGTGCCTCAGGAAAGGCCTGTCCCCATGCGAGTTGCTCGGGGCCTCTCGGGATTCCTCTCCCGTGGATGCCGGGGCCTAAGATCTTGTGTGGAGTAGGTGCCGGATCCTGAGGCATTCACCTCCAGTGCTGACATGGATCTCGGGGCACTTCTGGAGTCTCCCCAGGGGAGTCAGTCGTCGTCTCGAGTGGGGGAATGCACGTGCGCTTTCCTCCCGAGCTGAAGCAGCAGTGTCACGCTACCCTTCGCGTGGATCAAGGGATCTGTGGCTTTCCCTCGAGGCTTTCCCAAAGAGGCTTTCCACGAGGCTTTCGCCACGAGCTTTCCCACAAGGGCTGTCCACGTGCGCACCGTGGTGTGAGTCGATCCTCGGCTTGAAAGTCAAGGCAGTGCAGGGAAAACAGGTTTGCCTGGAATCGGACTGAGACATCTGGGGGACTCTCGGAATGGTGGCACGACACCCTGGAGTCGCCTCTTCGCCTTTCCTGTGGAGAGG
>NW_017191891.1:0-10566 GCF_001704415.2 Capra hircus
CCCTTTGGAAGTTCCAGAGGTTAGGTGTGAATAGCCTCGAGACGCCTCAGCAGAAATGGGACTCATCTCGCCTGGAGGGGAGAACCTCCTTCATGTCTCGAGTTGAGGCAGGTGCTCTCTACGCACGACAGGGACCTCAGGGACCCGCTCTGGTGGCCTCAGGAAAGGCCAGTCCCCATGGGAGTTGCTCGGGGCCTCTCGGGATTCCTCTCCCATCGATGCCGGAGCCTAAGACCTTGTGTGGAGTCGGGGCTAGAACCTGAGGATTCCTCTCCAGTGCTGACATGGAACTTGGGATACTTCTGCAGTTTCCCCACCAGGCGAGATGAGGCCCATTTCTACTGAGGAGTCTCGAGGAAAAGCACACCTAAACTCTGGAACTTCCAAAGGGTCCTTCACGCCCTTGCTGCAACTCAACAAGTTCCCCGACATACCCATCTCCACTCGAAAGGAAGCACAAGGGTCCCGCACACATCCAGAGGAGCCCCATTTCCGCCTCGGAGCTCTATAGGAGGGATCCTTTCCCTGCTTGTTCGGGAAAGAATTCCCGGTGTTCCCGTCACATCTCAAGAGGAGGCGCTCTCCACAGGAAAGGCGAGAGAAACTCCAGGGTCGAGATACATTTCCAAGTGTGCCCCAGATATCTCAGTCCATTCCAGGGAAACCTGTTTTCCCTGCACTGCCTTGACTTGCACGCCGAGGATCGACTCACACCACGGTGGCACGTGGGACAGCCCTGTGGGAAAGCCTCGTGGGAAAGCCTCTTGGGGAAATTCTCGAGGGAATGCCACAGATCCCTTGTTCCACTCGAAGGGAAGCGTGACACTGCTGCTAAAGCTCGGGAGGAAAGGGCACGTGCGTGCCCCCACTCGAGACGAGGACTGACTCCCCTGGGGAGACTCCAGAAGTACCCCAAGATCCATGTCAGCACTGTAGAGGAATCCTCAGGTTCCGGCACCGACAACACACAAGGTCTTAGGCCCTGGCATCGACGGGAGAGAAATCCCGAGAGGCCCCCGAGCAACTCGCATGGGGACTGGACTATCCTGAGGCCACCAGGCCGGGTCCCTGAGGTGCACATCATAAGTCGAGAGCACCTGCCACAACTCGAGAAAATCCAGGAGGTTCTCCCTTCCAGGCGAGATGAGGCCCATTTCCGCTGAGGCGTCTCGAGGCTATTCACACCAACCTCTGGAACTTCCAAAGGGTACATCACACCCTTGCTGCAACTCAAGAAGTTCCCCGACATACCGTCTTCACTCGAGAGGAAGCACGAGAGTCCCGTCCACATCCAGAGGAACCCCGTTTCCGCCTCCTAGCTCGAGAGGAGGGATCCTTTCCCTGCGTTGTCGGCAAAGAATTCCGGCGATTCCGTTGCATCTCAAGAGGAGGCGCTCTTCACAGGAAAGGCGAGAGGAGCTCCAGGGTCGTGCCACCATTCCCAGAGTCCCCCAGATGTCTCAGTCAATTCCAGGGAAACCTGTTTTCACTGCACTGCCTCCACTTTAAAGCCGAGGATCGACACACACCACGGTGGCACGTGGGACAGCCCTGTGGGAAAGCCTCGTGGGAATGCCTCGTGGGAAAGCCTCGAGGGAAGGCCCCTGATCCCCTGATCCACGCGAAGGGAAGCGTGACACTGCTGCTACAGCTCGGGAGGATAGCGCACGTGCATGCCCCCACTCGAGAAGTGGACTGACTCCCCTGGGGAGACTCCAGAAGTATCACAAGATCCATGTCAGCAGTGGAGAGGAAGGCTCAGGTTCCGGCACCGACTCCACACAAGATCTTAGGCCCGTTCATCGACGGGGAGAGGAATCCCGAGACGCACCTGAGCAACTCGCATGGGGCTGCCTTTCCTGAGGCCACCAGAGCGGGTCCCTGAAGGTCCCCAGTCATAAGTCGAGAGCACCTGCGGCAACTGGAAATAATCCAGGAGGTTCCCCTCCAGGCGAGATGAGGCCCATTTCCGCTGAGGCGTCTCGAGGCTAATCACCATCTAACCTCTGGAGATTTCCAAAGGGTGTCTTCACACCCTTGCTGCAACTCAAGAAGTTCCCCGACATACCCGACTCCACTCGAGGAGGACAGCACGAGAGTTCTGCCCACATCCAGAAGGAGCCCCGTGTTCTGCCTCATACTCGAGAGGAGGTATCCTTTCCCTGCGTGGTCGAGAAAGAATCCCGGCCTTCCCGTCGCATCTCAAGAGGAGGCGCTCTCCACAGGAAAGGCGAGAGGAACTCCAAGGTCGTGCCACCATTGCCAGAGTCCCCCCAGATGTCTCCGTCCATTCCAGGGAAACCTGTTTTCCCTGCACTGCCTCGACTTTCAAGCCGAGGATCGACTCACACCACGGTGGCACGTGTGACAGCCTTGTGGGAAAGCCTCGTGGGAAAGCCTCGAGGAAAGCCACAGATCCCTTGATCCACGCAAAGGGAAACGTGACACTGCTGCTACGGCTCGGGAGGAAAGCGCACGTGCATGCCCACACTTGAGACGAGGACTGACTCCCCTGGGGAGACTCCAGAAGTACCCCAAGATCCATGTCAGCACTGCAGAGGAATCCTCAGGTTCCGGCACCGACTGCACACAAGGTCTTTGGCCCCGCATCGACGGGAGAGGAATCCCGAGAGGCCCCCAAGGAACTCCCACCGGGCTGGCGTTTCTGAGGCCACCACAGCGGGTCCCTGTGGTCCCCATCGTAAGTTCAGGAGCCCCTGCTGCAACTCGAGAAAATCCAGGAGGTTCTCCTTCCAGGCGAGATGAGCCAATTTCCTCTGAGGCGGCCTCGAGGCTAATCACACCTAACCTCTGGAACTTCCAAAGGGTCCTTCACAGCCTTGCTGCAACTCAAGAAGTGCCCTGACATACCCATCTCCACTCAAGAGGAAGCACGAGAGTCCCGCCCACATCCAGAGGAGCCCCGTTTCCGCCTCCTAGCTCGAGAGGAGGGATCCTTTCCCTGCGTGTTCGGGGAAAGATTTCCCGGCGTTCCCGACGCATCTCAAGAGGATGTGCTCTCCTCAGGAAAGGCGAGAGGAACTCCAGGTTCGTGCCACCATTCCCATGAGTCCCCCAGATGTTTCAGTCCATTTCCAGGAAACCTGTTTCCTGCACTGCCTCGACTTACAAACGAGGATGGACTCACACCAGGGTGGCACGTGGCACAGCCCTGTGGGAAAGCTTCGTGGAAAGCCTCGGGGAAAGTCTGGTGGGAAAGCCTAGTGGGAACACATGGAGGGAAAGCCTCGAGGGAAAGCCACAGATCCCTTGATATACGCGAAGGGAAGCGTGACACTGCTGCTACAGCTCGGGAGGAAAGCGCACGAGCATGGCCCCCACTCGAGACGAGGACTGACTCCCCTGGGGAGACTCCAGAAGTACCCCAAGATCCATGTCAGCACTGGAGAGGAATCCTCAGGTTCTGGCACCGACTCCACAAAAGGTCTTAGGCCCCTTCATCGACAGGAGAGGAATCCCGAGAGGCCCCCGAGCAACTCGCTTGGGGACTGGCCTTTCCTGAGGCCACCAGAGCGGGTCCCTGATGTCCCCGTCGTAAGTCGAGAGCACCTGCTGCAACTCGAGAAAATCCAGGAAGTTCTCCCCTCAGGTGGGATGAGGCCCATGTCCAATGAGCCGTCTCGAGGCTAATCACACCTAACCTCTGGGAATTCCAAAGGGTCCTTCACAGCCTTGCTGCAATTCAAGAAGGTCCCCGACATACCCGTCTCCACTCCTGAGAAAGCACAAGCGTCCCGCCCACATCCAGAGGAGCCCCTTTTCCGCCTCCTAGCTCGAGAGGTGGGATCCTTTCCCTTCCTTTTCGGGAAAGAATCCCTGGGTTTCCGTCGCATCTCAAGAGGACGCGCTCTCCACAGGAAAGGCGAAAGGAACTCTAGGGTCGTGCCACCATTCCCATAGTCCCCCTGATGACTCAGTCCATTCCAGGGAAACCTGTTTTCCCTGCACTGCCTCCACTTTCAGCAGAGGATGGAGTCACACCACGGTGGCACATGGGACAGCCCTGTGGGAAAGCCTCGTGGGAAAGCCTCTTGGGAAGCCTCGAGGGAAAGCCACTGATCCCTTGATCCACTTGACGAGAAGCGTGACACTGCTCCTACAGCTCAGGAGGAAAGCGCACGAGCATGCCCCCACTCGAGACGAGGCCTGACTCCCATGGGGAGACTCCAGAAGTACCCCAAGATCGATGTCAGCACTGGAGAGGAATCCTCAGGTTCTGGCACCGACTGACACAAGGTCTTAGGCCCCAGCATCGACGGGAGAGGAATCCCGAGAGACCCCGAGCAACTCGCATGGGGACTGGCCTTTCCTGAGGCCACCAGAGCGGGTCCCTGAGGTCCCCATCATAATTTGAGAGCACCTGCCGCAACTCGAGAAAATACAGGAGGTTATCCCCTCCAGGCGAGATGAGGCCCATTTCCGCTGAGGCATCTCGAGGCTAATCACAACTAACCTCTGGAACTTCCAAAGGGTCCTTCACACCCTTGCTGCAACTCAAGAAGTTCCCCGACATACCCGTCTCCACTCGAGAGGAAGCACGAGAGTCCAGCCCACATCCTGAGGAGCTCCGTTTCCGCCTCATAGCTCGAGAGAAGGGATCCTTTCCCTGCGTGGTCGGGAAAGAATTCCAGGCGTTCCTGTCGCATCTCAAGGGGAGCCGAAAGGCGAGAGCAACCCCAGGGTCGTGCCACCATTCCCAGAATCCCCCAGATGTCTAAGTCCATTTCAGGGAAACCTGTATTCCCGGCAGTGCCTCGACTTTCAAGCCGAGGATCGACTTACACCACAGTGGCACGTGGGACAGCCCTGTGGGAAAGCCTCGTGGGAAAGCCTCGAGGGAAAGCCACAGATCCCTTGATCCTCGCGAAGGGTAGCGTGACACTGCTGCTACAGCTCGGGAGGAAAGCGCACGTGCATGCCCCCACTCGAGACAGGGACTCACTCCCTTGGGAAACTCCAGAAGTACCCCAAGATCCATGTCAGCACTGGAGAGGAATCCTCAGGTTCTCGGCACCGACTCCACACAAGGTCTTAGGCCCCGGCATCGACGGGAGAGGAATCCCGAGAAGCCCCAGAGCAACTCGCATGGGGACTGGCCTTTCCTGAGGCCACCAGAGCGGGTCCCTAAGGTCCCCATCGTAAGCAGAGAGCACCTGCCGCAACTCGAGAAAATCCAAGAGGTTCTCCCCTCCAGGAGAGATGAGGCCCATTTCCGCTGAGTCGTCTTGAGGCTAATCACATGTAACATCTGGAACTTCCAAAGGGTCCTTCACACCCTTGCTGCAACTCAAGAAGTTCCCCGACATACCCGTCTCCACTCAAGAGGAAGCACGAGAGTCCCGCCCACATCCAGAAGAGCTCCGTTTCCGCCTCCTAGCTCGAGAGGAGGGATCCTTTCCCTGCGTGGTCGGGAAAGAATTCCCGGCGTTCCCGTCGCATCTCAAGAGGAGGCGCTCTCCACAGGAAAGGCGAGAGGAACTCCAGGGTCGTGCCACCATTCCCAGAGTCCCCCAAATGTCTCAGTCCATTCCAGGGAAACCTGTTTTCCCTGCACTGCCTCGACTTTCAAGCCGAGGATCGACTCACACCACGGTGGCACGTGGGACAGCCCTTGCGAAAGCCTCCTGGGAAAGCCTCGAGGGAAAGCCACAGATCCGTTAATCCAAGTGAGTGTTAACAGGAGGTTTTCACCTCCTAGCGAATTCAGATTTGGGCCCTGACTCAACACAAGGTCTTAGGCCTCGGCGTCGTCTGGAGAGTAATCCCGAAATTCAGCTGATGTGTAAGGGTCCCTCATTCCCCGCAAAGATGCGGAAAAAGGGAACATCTAAATGTGAGTGAGACCGTAGCTTTTGCTCCCGAGTGGAGACGTTCCTGTGGGAAATTCTTGAGTTGTACAAGGGTTTGAAAGAGTCTTTGGAAATTACAGATATTAGGTGTGATTAGCCTCGAGACGCCTCAGCGGAAAAGGGCCTCATCTCGCCTGGAGGGGAGATCCTCCTGGATTTTGTTGAGTTGAGAGAGGTGCTCTCGAGTTACGAGTGGGACATCAGGGACGAGATCTGTTGGGCTCAATAAAGTCCAGTCCTCATGCAAGTTGCTAGGAGGCCTCTCTGGATTCGTCTCCCATCTATTCCAGGGCCTAAGACCTTGTGTGGGGTCGGGGTCGGAACCTGAGGATTCGTCTCCAGCGCTGACATGGATCTTGGGGTACTTCTGGAGTCTCCCCAGGGGAGTCAGTCCTCGTCTCGAGTGGGAGAATGCACGTGCGCCTTCCTCCCAAGCTGTAGCAGCAGTGTCACGCTTCACCTCACGTGAATCAAGGGATCTGTGGCTTTCCCTCGAGGCTTTCCCACGAGGCTTTCCCACGAGGCTTTCCCACAAGGCTTTTCCACAGGGCTGTTCCACGTGCCACCATGGTGTGAGTCGATCCTCGGCATGATAGTCGAGGCAGTGCAGGGAAAACAGTTTCCCCTGGAATGGACTGAGTCATCTGGGGACTCTTGGAATGGTGGAACGACCCTGGAGTTCCTCTCACCCTTCCTGTGGAGAGCACCTTCTCTTGAGACGTGATGGGAATGCCAGGTATTCTTTTCCTGACAAAGTAGGGAAAGGATCCCTCATCTCAAGCTCAGGGTGGAAACGGAGCTCCTCTGCCTGTGGGCGGGCCCCTCCTGCTTCCTCTCGAGTGGAGACGGGTATGTCGGGGAACTTCTTGAGTTGCAGCAAGGGTGTGAAGGACCCTTTGGAAGTTCCAGAGGTGAGGTGTGGTTAGGTTCTAGCCCCTCAGCGGAAATGGGCCTCATCTCGCCTGGAGGGGGAGAACCTCCTGGATTTTCTCGAGTTGCGGCAGGTGCTCTCGACTTACGACGGGACCTCAGGACCCGCTCTGGTGGCCTCAGGAAAGGCCAGTCCCCATGCGAGTTGTTAGGGGACCACTCGTGATTCCTCTCCCATCGATGCTGGGGCCTAAGACTTGTGTGGATTCGGGGCCAGCACCTGAGGATTCCTCTGCCAGTGCTGACATGGATCTTGGGGTACTTCTGGAGTTACTCCAGGGGAGTCAGTCCTCGTCGCCAGTGGAGTCATGCACGAGCTCTTTCCTCCCTAGTTGTAGCCGCAGTGTCACGCTTCCCTTCGCGTGGATCGAGGGATATGTGTCTTTCCCTCGAGGCTTTCCCACGAGGCTTTCCCACGAGGCTTTCCACAGGGCTGTCCCACGTGCCACCGTGGTGTGAGTCGATCCTCGGCGTGAAAGTCGAGGCCAGTGCAGGGAAAACAGGTTCCTCTGGTTTGGACTGATGCTGGAGCAAGTGTGAGGACTCCCGGCCGTGATAAGGTCATGAGGAAGGAAGCTGACATACGCAAGGTGTGTTCAGACTTCAGGGACCCTCTGCAAATTCCTATGCATGTACCCCAACAAAAAATCTGCCGGCTTTTGTGCTCTGCCTTTCCACTCTTCTCACATTTTCTGGAAATAGTCAATTCCGGGCTTTAGTCTTCTGCATTTGAACGAGTGTTTCAATCCAAAAACCCTCTGATGGCTTTCTAGCCTGCCTGCAGGACTCGAACTGCTGAGCATGTGATTGTTTGAGGCCTCCTGACTGCAGGAGGCACAGGAAGCTTAAAGCATCCTAGGAATGTAGGGGCATCCGAGGAGTCAAAATCTTTAGAATAGGACTGATTAAAAGTTTCATTTGTTGGGTCAATGCTTGCTGCTAAATTTTCATATCCTTTATTTTTAGATATAGTTGGTATATAAAAAAACAAGTAGCAGACCGGTTATTAGCAACATTAGATCTTTGAGTTAAGTACCTTCTTTGTTATAACCCACTGCACCTTTGTTTTATAGAGATGTAACTTTAATGCTTTAAGGAGATGCAGTTTAAAGAAAAACACTTCAGGAGAAACAAAATTAACATTCATTAAGGAAGAGAGCCAAAAAGTGTTAACAAGCCTCTTGGCCAGATGATAATGTAAATCACCTGAGACCTTTTGTATACAAAATGATGTACAGAAAGAGTCTGGGCAGTGAACGCTACATAATTTTGTGTTACCCATTGATCTCCATGTTTTATCAAAAGTATAAAAGGCTTTCTGAACAATAAAGGATGGGGCCAGTTTCTCAGACCAGTTTCTCGAACTAGTCTCTCTGCCTGGTTTCCTGGGACTCAGGCCCCCCGTGTCTTTCCTCTCTTTCTTCTTCTCTCCCTTTCTTCTCTCTGCTCTTTACTTTAACTTCAGGCTGAATCTCCACTAGGGGCGCGGAGGCTCGACAGGTCGACTTACTTGGCCTGGCTGTTAAGACCTGCACGAAAGGGAGCTTAAGTCGAAGCATCCCTTAGATATTCAAGCAGGCGCCGGTGGCCCAACGTAGATGGTGCAAATTCCTTGTCTGGAATTTTATTGGCCTTCCGCGTAAACCAAGCTATTCAGCCCACTTCCTCCACTTAATCTTCTTAATACACTATAGTTTCTTACTCTAATCTTACATTAATAAATAAACAAGTCTTTCCACCTCCGCCGTCCGTCGAATTCCCTGGATCCAGCGGGGCTGGACCCCGGCAGACTGAGATATCTGGGGGACTCTTGGAATGGTGGGACGACCCTGGAGTTCCTCTCGCCTTTCCTGTGGAGAGCGCCTCCTCTTGAGATGCGACGGGAACGCCGGGAATTCTTTCCAGAACATGCAGGGAAGGATCCCTCATCTCGAGCTACGAGGCGGAAACGGGGCTCCTCTGGATGTGGGCGGGACTCTCGTGCTTCCTCTCGAGTGGAGTCAGGTATGTCGGGGAACTTCTTGAGTTGCAGCAAGGGTGTGAAGACCCTTTGGAAGTTCCAGAGGTTAGGTGTGATTAGCCTCGAACAGCTCAGCGGAAAAGGGCCTCATTTCGCCTGGAGGGGAGAACCTCCTGGATTTTCTCGAGTTGTATGTGCTCTCGACTTACGACGGGGACCTCAGGGACCCGCTCTGGTGGCCTCAGGAAAGGCCAGTCCCCATGCGAGTTGCTCCGGGGCCTCTCGGGATTCCTCTACCGTCGATGTCGGGGCCTAAGACCTTGAGTGGAGTCGTCGGTCGAACCTGAGGATTCCTCTCCAGTGCTGACATGGATCTTGGGTACTTCTGGAGCCTCTCCAGGGAGTCAGTCCTGGTCTCAAGGGGCATGCACGTGCGCTTGCCTCCCGAGCTGTAGCAGCAGTGGCATGCTTCCCTTCGCGTGGATAAAACCATCTGTGGCTGTCTGTCAAGGTTTCCCACGAGGCTTTTCCACGAGGCTTTCCCACAGGGCTGTCCCACGTGCCACCTGGTGTGAGTCGATCCTCGGCTTGAAAGTCGAGGCAGTGCAGGGAAAACAGGTTTCCCTGGAATGGACTGAGACATTTGGGGACTCCGGGAATGGTGGCACGACCCTGGAGTTCCTCGCCTTTCCTGTGGAGAGCGCCTCCTCTTGAGATGGGACGGGAATGCCGGGAATTCTTTCCCCACCACGCAGGGAAAGGATCCTCCTCTCGAGCTAGGAGGCCGAAACGGGCTCCTCTGGATGTGGGCGGGACTCTCGTGCTTCCTCTCGAGTGGAGACGGGTATGTCGGGGAACTTCTTGAGTTGCAGCAAGGGTGTGAAGGACCCTTTGGAAGTTCCAGAGGTTAGGTGTGATTAGCCTCGAGAAGCCTCAGCGGAAATGGGCCTCATCTCGCCTGGAGGGATAAACCCCTGGATTTTCTCGAGTTGGAGCAGGTGCTCTCGACTTACGACGGGGACCTCAGGGACCCGCTCTGGTGGCCTCAGGAAAGGCCAGTCCCCATGCGAGTTGCTCCGGGGCCTCTCGGGATTCCTCTCCCGTCGATGTCGGGGCCTAAGACCTTGAGTGGAGTCGGTGTCGGAACCTGAGGATTCCTCTCCAGTGCTGACATGGATCTTGGGGTACTTCTGGAGCCTCTCCAGGGGAGTCAGTCCTGGTCTCAAGGGGGCATGCACGTGCGCTTTTCTCCCGAGCTGTAGCAGCAGTGGCACGCTTCCCTTCGCGTGGATAAAACCATCTGTGGCTGTCTGTCAAGGCTTTCCACGAGGCTTTTCCACGAGGCTTTCCCACAGGGCTGTCCACGTGCCACCGTGGTGTGAGTCGATCCTCGGCTTGAAAGTCGAGGCAGTGCAGGGAAAACAGGTTTCCCTGGAATGGACTGAGACATTTGGGGGACTCCGGGTGGCACGACCCTGGAGTTCCTCTCGCCTTTCCTGTGGAGAGCGCCTCCTCTTGAGATGGGACGGGAATGCCGGGAATTCTTTCCCCACCACGCAGGGAAAGGATCCCTCCTCTCGAGCTAGGAGGCGGAAACGGGGCTCCTCTGGATGTGGGCGGACTCTCGTTTCCTCTCGAGTGGAGACGGGTATGTCGGGGAACTTCTTGAGTTGCAGCAAGGTGTGAAGGACCCTTTGGAAGTTCAGAGTTAGGTGTGATTAGCCTCGAGAAGCCTCAGCGGAAATGGGCCTCATCTCGCCTGGAGGGGATAACCCCCTGGATTTTCTCGAGTTGGAGCAGGTGCTC
>NW_017191892.1:0-10564 GCF_001704415.2 Capra hircus
CTTGTGTGAAGTCGAGGCCGGTACCTGAGGATTCCTCTCCCGTGCTGACATGGTTCTTGGCGGTACTTCTTGAGTCTCCCCAGGGGTGTCAGTCCTCTTCTCAGCGGGATCATGCAAGAACGCTTACCTCCCGAGCTGCAGTAGCAGTGTCACTCTGCCCGTCGCGTGGATCAAGAGATCTGTGTCTTTCCCTCGAGGTATTTCCCACGGGGCTTTCCCTCGAGGCTTTCCCACGAGGCTTTCCCACATCGCCCCACGTGCCACCCGGTGCCAGTCGATCCTCGGCGTGAAAATCAAGGCAGTGCAGGGGAAAAACAGGTTCCTCTGGAATGGACTGAGACATCTGGGGGACTCTTGGAATTGTGGCACGACCCTGGAATTCCTCTCGCCTTTCCTGTGGAGAGCGCCTCTTCTTGAGATTCGGTGGGAACGCCGGGAATTCTTTCCCGACCAAGCAGGGAAAGTGCCGTGGTCCAGCCCCGGTGGATCCAGGGTGATTCGAAGGTGGGGACGTAGTCGTCGTCTTTGGAAATATACATATTTAATCCCAGATATAAAGAGATTAGAAATGGATAGTGTAGTAGGAAGATTATTGGAGAAAAAGAGGCTGAATAACTTGGATTACGTGGAATAACATCCATCCTCCAGTAGAGAATTCAGCCAGAAAAACGGGAGCAAAAAAGAAGCGACATGGGGAATCAGTCTTTCCGGAAACTGATCTGATTTCTTTATTTTTGGTTTTGCTTGTATACCTCTTGTTACACATAGGGATGAATACAGAGTCACGCAGGAGTCGGCATCCTGACCTTTATCAAAATCAGGTGCTTCACATAAATGTATAAAAAAAAGGTCTTAGGGATCTTACATCATCTTCTGGCCATGAATGAGACCTGCTGACATTTTATGATCCTTTCTTTCTGATAACCAAATAAACTTATTTCTTCCAAGGGTGTTTTTTCTTAAACCAGGCACCACCCTCCAAATAAAGTTACATTCCTATAGGGTGAGGGTGTAGTGAGTTACAATCAAGAAAGGAATTTATTTAACCCAAGGTTAACATGATTAGTCTTAAAGGTGAATTCTTATTTCTCCTATATGCTTAAAGGTTAATACTTATTTCTCCTATATACTAGTTATATTCATTATAAGGGTAGGGAACATGGAGATTTATCAGCAAACATCAGCCTAACAAATGAAAATCCTTTCATCAATTCTCCCCTTAAGATCTATTTAGTCTTAAGATATGATAAAGTTACATTCTTACATAGAAAGGACACAGTGATATATAACAAAGTACAGTGATCTATTACAAAAGTGAAAATCCATTAACTCAAAAAGTCTAGTATTGCTAACATCAAAAACTGCTATATTTCCTTTGCTATATTCCAAATACATTGATTAATATATTCCCAAGTGCCTAAGGATATGGAGGCCTGGTGGCAATCATTGACTCAACAAGAAGAAAAAGTCCTATGCTAATTAAGACTCTCAAAATACTCCAAAACTCTCTGTGCTGTTTACAGTTGAGAGGTAGTAAACAATCTTGTGCCTAGTGGCAGCAGTATGGATAATCCTGTCACACAAGCTGGTCTGTCAGCAGAGAGGTTTGACCTAAAATATCCTTGTCCCACCCAGAGCAGGGAATTAGCAGCAATTTTTGACACAACAAATGAAGAACCCTTCACCAATATAATTCCTAACCAACTATACTAATAATTTCTAACTCCCCAAAATAATTTGCCTTTAGTAAGTCTAAAACATCTCATGCCTCTCAGGTTGGGAGGCTGTAAACAATCACATGTGGCCGGACAAACCTATAAAGGTGGGCTAGATAACCTTCAGAGGAGTCGGCAAGCTGAAACACTCTTGTCATGCCCAAGAATATTTATTGCCTTGAAGCTGCACGTTTACTTCTTCTCCGAGAGAAACAGTTATGGGGGAGAGCCCCCGTAAAGTCAGAAGTGTAGGTGAGAGCATAAAACAGACTCTGGTTTTGGGGTTCGATGCTCGGGAACAGGGGGTTACCTGAGGCTTGATCACGCCTTTGGCATGCCAAGCCTCCTTCCTCATGACCTTTGCCATAGGCGGAATTCCTCACGCTGGCCCCCGGAAGGAAAGGATCCCTCATCTCGAGCGACGAGGCGGAAACGCGCCTCCTGTGGATGTGGGGGGGACCATCTTGCTTATTCTCGAGTGGAGACGGGTATGTCGGGGAACTTATTGAGTTGCAGCAAGGGTGTAAAGTACCTTTTGGAAGTTCCAGAGGTTAGGTGTGATTAGCCTCGAGACACCTCAGTGGAAATGGGCCTCATCTCGCCTGGAGGGGAGAACCTCCTGGATTTTCTCGAGTTGCGGCAGGTGCTCTCGACTTACGACGGGGACCTCAGGGGCCAGCTCTGGTGGCCTCAGGAAAGGCCAGTCCCCATTCAAGTTTCTAGGGGGCCTCTCAGGATTCCTCTCCTGTCGATGCCGGGGCCTAAGACCTTGTGTGAAGTCGGGGCTGGAACCTGAAGATTCCTCTCCAGTGCTGACATGGATCTTGTGGTACTTCTGGAGTCTCCCCAGGGGAGTCAGTCCTCGTCTCGAGTGGGGGCATGCACGTGCGCTTTCCTCCGAGCGGTAGCAGCAGTGTCACGCTTCCCGTCGCGTGGATCAAGGGATCTGTGGCTTTCCCTCTAGGCTTTCCCATGAGGCTTTCCCACAGGGCTGTCCCACATGCCACCTTGGTGTGAGACGATCCTCGGCGTGAAAGTCGTGGCAGTGCAGGGAAAACAGGTTCCTCTGGAATGGACTGAGACATCTGGGGAACTCTTGGAATGGTGGCACGACCCTGGAGTTCCTCTGGCCTTTCCTGTGGAGAGCACTTCCTCTTGAGATGCGACGGGAACGCCAGGAATTCTTTCCCGACCACGCAGGGAAAGGATCCCTCCTCTCTAGATACGAGGCGGAAACGGGGCTCCTCTGGATGTGGGCGGGACCCTCGTGCTTCATCTCGAGTGGAGACGGGTATGTCGGTGATCTTCTTGACTTGCAGCAGGGGTGTCAAAGACCCTTTGGAAGTTCCAGAGGTTAGGTGTGATTAGCCTCGAGATGCCTCAGGGGAAATGGGCCTCATCTCGCCTGGAGGGGAGAACCTCCTGGATTATCTTGAGTTGGAGCAGGTGCTCTCGTCTTAGGATGGGGACCTCAGGGACCCGCTCCTGTGGCCTCAGAAAAGGCCAGTGCCCATGGGAGTTGCTAGGGGGCCTCTCAGGATTCCTCTCACGTCGATGCCGGGGCCTAAGACCTTGTGTGGAGAGCCCGAGCGGAGGCGACGCGGAGCGTTTCGGTTCTCAGTGCCTGGGGCACCGGTGTGTGGTGTGAGGCTGCGGCGGAGCCTCTACACTGAAGGTGCGAGAGGTTGGCAGCTTCGATTGAAGCACATCGAGCGGCGACAGCAGTGAAAGTCATGAGCGACAGCGGCGAGGAGAACTACGGCGAGGGGGAATCCCGTTCTGCTTCCAGAAGCGGAAGTGCTCATGGATCTGGGAAATCTGCAAGTCATACCCCTGCAAGGTCTCGCTCCAAGGAAGATTCCAGGCGTTCCAGATCAAAGTCCAGGTCCAGATCGGAATCTAGGTCTAGATCCAGAAGAAGTTCTCGGAGGCATTATACAAGGTCACGATCTCGGTCCCGGTCCCATAGAAGATCTCGTAGCAGATCTTACAGCAGAGATTATCGAAGACGGCATAGCCACAGTCATTCTCCCATGTCTACTCGCTGGCGTCATGTTGGGAATCGGGCAAATCCTGATCCTAACTGTTGTCTTGGAGTATTTGGATTGAGCTTGTATACTACAGAAAGAGATCTAAGAGAAATGTTCTCTAAATATGGCCCAATTGCTGATGTATCTATTGTATATGACCAGCAGTCTAGACGTTCAAGAGGATTTGCCTTTGTATACTTTGAAAATGTAGATGATGCCAAGGAAGCAAAAGAGTGTGCCAATGGAATGGAGCTTGATGGATGTAGGATCAGAGTTGACTTCTCCATAACGAAAAGACCACATACTCCAACAGCAGGAATTTACATGGGGAGACCTACCTATGGCAGCTCACGCCGTCGAGATTACTATGACAGAGGATATGATCGAGGCTATGATGATCGGGACTATTACAGCAGATCGTACAGAGGAGGAGGAGGAGGAGGAGGAGGATGGAGAGCTGCTCAAGACAGGGATCAGAAATACAGAAGACGGTCACCTTCTCCCTACTATAGTCGTGGAGGATACAGATCACGTTCCAGATCTCGATCATACTCACCTCGTCGCTATTAAAGCATGAAGATGAAGACTTTCTGAAACCTGCCCTAGAGTTGGGATATTGTTTGTGGACAATATTTTTTATTGTCTCCTGTTTAAAAAGTGAACAGTGCCTGGTGAAGTTAGGTGACTTTTACACCTTTTATGATGACTACTTTTGGTGGAGTTGAAATGCTGTTTTCATTCTGCATTTGTGTAGTTCGGTGCTTTGTTCAAAGTTAAGTGTTTTCAGAAAAGTATGTTTTACATGTATTTTTTTACAGTCTAAAATTTTGACTGCTGAGAAGTTTCTATTGTACAGAACTTCATTTAAATGGTTTTTCTACTGAATACAGGGTATTCTGAAGATTGAAGCCTGTGTGTAAAATGCTACCAAATGGCAAAAAGCAACAATAACGTTTGGTTTTTACTTTTCTTTCTAACATATCAATGCTTAGGAGAACTGTTCTGATTAGATTGTCAGTAGTAAATTAAAGAAAAAAATGCCCGTTTTCCTCGAGTCCATGAAACATACCATACTTAATATACCTGCAGTTAAGTGATAAAAATTACGCTCTGTAACTCTATACTGCTAGTGTTAAAAACTAAAGATCTTTCAATACAGCAAATGCTTAATTCTTATATAAATGTGACTTTGACAGCCTTTATGTAATCTGTATTATACATAGCAGGGAATAAGATGAGTTGCACAATGTATGCCTTAAAAAGGCTATTTCTTAAAGCTGTTAGAAGGGGATAATGGTATTTCAATTAGTAATCAGCAAGTGAAAATAATATTCCACCACAAATGTACTCTTGTTCTTCTAGCTTTTAAGACTATATGGAAAAACTGGGTGCTTCAGAGTTTTGAGAAAAAAGAAGGGAACACTACACCTGTGTTGTGGATGATCTGAAGACTTTGCCTGTTCGTTTTTTAAATACTACTTTCAGGTTCTTTGCTTACCAAAGGAGGCCCAATTTCACTCAAAAGTTTTGAGAACTGTGTTTAAATAAATGCAAAGAAAAGAGTAAAAAGGAAAGAAAAAAAAAAGACCTTGTGAGGAGTTGGGGCAGGAACCTGAGGATTCCTCTACAGTGCTGACATGGATCTTGGGTACTTCTGGAGCCCCCCCAGGGAAGTCAGTCTTCGTCTCGAATGGGGGCATGCACGTGCGCTTTCCTCCCGAGCTGTAGCAGCAGTGTCACACTTCCGGTCGCGTGGATCAAGTGATCTGTGGCTTTTCCTCCAGGCTTTACCACGAGGCTATCCCAGAGGGCTGTCCCACATGCCGCCGAGGTGTGAGTCGAACCTCGGCGTGAAAGTCGAGGCAGTGCAGGGAAAACAGGTTCCTCTGGAATGGACTGAGACATCTAGGGGACTCTTGGAATGGTGGCACGACTCTGGAGTTCCTCTCGCATTTCCTGTGGAGAGCGCCTCCACTTGAGATGCGACGGGAACGCCGGGAATTCTTTCCCGACGAAGCAGGGAAAGGATCCCACATCTCGAGCTACGAGGCGGAAAGGGGCTCCTCTGGATGTGGGCGGGACCCTCGTGCTTCCTATCGAGAGGAGACGGGTATGTCGGGAACTTCTTGAGTTGCAGCAAGGGTGTGAAGGACCCTTTGGAAGTTCCAGAGGTTAGGTGTGATTAGCCTCCAGACGCTTCAGCGGAAATGGGCTTCATCTCGCCTGGAGGGGAGAACCTCCTGGATTTTCTCGAGTTGCGGCAGGTGCTCTCGACTTACGACGGGGACCTCAGGGACCCGCTCTGGTGGCCTCAGGAAAGGCCAGTCCACATGCGAGTTGCTAGGGGGCCTCTCGGGATTCCTCTACCATCGATGCCGGGGCCTAAGACCTTGTGTGGAGTCGGTGCCGGAACCTGAGGATTCCTCTGCAGTGCTGACATGGATCTTGGGGTACTTCTGGAGTCTCCCCAGGGGAGTCAGTCCTCGTTTGAGTGGGCGCATGCACGTGCGATTACCTCCGGAGCTGTGGCAGCAGTGTCATGCTTCCCTTCGCCTGGATCAAGGGATCTGTGGCTTTCCCACGAGGCTTTCCCACAGGGCTATCCCACGTGCCACCGTGGTGTGAGTCGATCGATGGCTTGAAAGTCAACGTAGTGCAAGGAAAACAGGTTTCCCTGGAATGGACTGAGACATCTGGCGAATCTGGGAATGGTGGCACGACCCTGGACTTCCTCTCGACTTTCCTGTGGAGAGCGCCTCCTCTTGAGATGCGACGGGAACGCCGGGAATTCTTTCCCGACCACGGAGGGAAAGGATCCCTCCTCTCGAGCTAGGAGGCGGAAACGGTGCTCCTCTGTATGTGGGCGGGACTCTCGTGCTTCCTCTCGAGTGGAGACGGGTATGTCGGGGAAATTCTGGATTTGCAGCAAGGGTGTAAAGGACCCTTTGGAAGTTCCAGAGGTTAGGTGTGATTAGCCTCGAGACGCCTCAGCGGAAATGGGCCTAATCTCGCCTGGAGGGGAGAACCTCCTGGATTTTCTCGAGTTGCGGCAGGTGCTCTCGCCTTTCGATACGGACCTCAGGGACCCGCTCTGGTGGCCTCAGGAAAGGCCAGTCCCCATGCGAGTTGCTCGCGGGCCTCTCGGGATTCCTCTCCCGTTCATGCTGGGGCCTAAGACCTTGTGTGGAGTTGGTTCTGGAACCTGAGGTTTCCTCTCCATTGCTGACATGGATCTTGGGGTACTTTGGAGTCTCCCCAGGGGAGTCAGTTCTTGTCTCGAGTGGGGGCATGCACGAGCGCTTTCCTCCCGAGCTGGAGCAGCAGTGTCACGCTTCCCTTCGAGTGGATCAAGGGATCAGTGGCTTTCCCTCGAGGCTTTCCCACGACGCATTACCAGGAGGCTTTCCCACAGGGCTGTCCCACGTGCCACCGTGGTGTGAGTCGCTCCTCGGCTTGAAAGTCGAGGCAGTGCAAGGAAAACTGTTTTCCCTGGAATGGACTGAGACATCTGGGGGAATCTGGGAATGGTGGCACGAACCTGGAGTTCCTCTCGCCTTTCCTGTGGAGAGTGCCTCCACTTCAGATGTGACGGGAACGCCGGGAATTCTTTCCCGCACACGCAGGGAAAGGATTCCTCCTCTCGAGCTTTGAGGCGGAATCGGGGCTCCTCTGGATGAGGGCAGGACTCTCCTGCTTCCTCTCGAGCGGACACGGGTATGTCGGGGATCTTCTTGAGCTGCAGCAAGGGTGTGAAGGACCCTTTGGAATTTACCGAGGCTGGTGTGATTAGCCTCGAGACGCCTGTGCGGAAATGGGCCTCATCTCGCCTGGAGGGGAGAACCTCCTGGAGTTTCTCGAGTTGCGGCAGGTGCTCTCGACTTACGACGGGACTTCAGGGACCCGCTCTGGTGGCCTCAGGAAAGGCCAGTCCACTTGGGAGTTGCTCGGCGGCCTCTCAGGATTCCTCTCCCGTCGATGCCGGGTCCTAAAACCTTGTGTGGAGTCGGTGCCGGAACCTGAGTATCCCTCTCCAGTGCTGACATGGATCTTGGGGGGGGGAGTCTCCCAGGGGAGTCAGTCCTCGTCTCGAGTCGGGGCATGCACGTGTGCTTTCCTTCCGAGCTGTAGCAGCAGTGTCACGCTTCCCTTGGCATGGATCAAGGGATCTGTGGCTTTCCCTCGATGCTTTCCCACAAGGCTTTCCCACAGGGCTGTCCCACGTGCCACAGTGGTGTGAGTCGATCCTCGGCTTGAAACTCGAGGCAGTGCAGGGAAAACAGGATTCCCTGGAATGGACTGAGATATCTGGGTGACTCTGGGAATGGTGGCACGACCCTGGAGTTCCTCGCGCCTTTCCTGTGGAGAGCGCTTCCTCTTGAGATGCGATGGGTACGCCGGAAATTCTTTCCCGACCACGCAGGGAAAGGATCCCTCCTCTCGAGCTAGGAGGCGGAAACGGGGCTCCTCTGAATGTGGGGGACTCTCGTGCTTCCTCTCGAGTGGAGACGGGTATGTCGGGGGAATTTCTTGAGTTGCAGCAAGGGTGTGAAGGACCCTTTGGAAGTTCCAGAGGTTAGGTGTGATTAGCCTCGAGACGCCTCAGCGGAAATGGGCCTCATCTCGCCTGGAGGGGAGAACCTCCTGGATTTTCTAGAGTTGCTGCAGGTGCTCTCGACTTACGACGGGACCTCAGGGACCCGCTCTGCTCGCCTCAGGAAAGGCCTGTCCCCATGCGAGTTGCTCGGGGGCCTCTATTGATTCCTCTCCCGTCTATGCCGGGGCCTGAGACCTTGTGTGTGGAGTCGGTGCCGGAACCTGAGGATTCCTCTCCAGTTCTGACATGGTTCTTGGGGTACTTCTGGAGTCTCCCAGGGGAGTCAGTCCTCGTCGCGAGTGTGGCGTGCACGTGCGCTTTCCTCCCGAGCTGTAGGAGCAGTGTCACGCTTCCCTTGTGTGGATCCGGGATCTGTGGCTTTCTCTGTAGGCTTTCCCACGAGGCTTTCCCACTAGGCTTTTCACAGGGCTGTCCCACGTGCCACCGAGGACTGAGTCGATCCTCGGCTTGAAAGTCGAGGCATTGGGGGGAAAACAGGTTTTCTCTGGAATCGACTGACACATCTGGGGGCTCTGGGAATGGTGGCACGACCCTGAGTTCCTCTCGCCTTTCCTGTGGAGAGCGCCTCTTCTTGAGATGCGACGGGATCGCCGGAAATTCTTTCCCGACCACGCAGGGAAAGGATCCCTCCTCTCGAGCTATGAGACTGAAACGGGGCTCTTCTGGTTGTGGGCGGGACTCTTGTGCTTCCATTCGAGTGGAAACGGGTATGTCGGGGAACTTATTGAGTTGCAGCAAGGGTGTGAAGGGCCCTTTGGAAGTTCCAGAGGTTAGGTGTGATTAGCCTCGAGATGCCTCAGCGCAAATGGGTCTCATCTCGCCTGGAGGGGAGAACCTCCTGGATTTTCTCGAGTTGCGGCAGGTGCTCTCGACTTACTACGGGGACCTCAGGGACCCGCTTTGGTGGCCTCAGGAAAGGCCAGTCCCCATGCGAGTTGCTCGGGAGCCTCTCGTGATGTCTCTCCCTCTCCAGTGTGTCTTGAATCATGACTGGCCTTTCCTGAGGCCACCAGAGCGGGTCCCTGCGGTCCCCGTCGTAAGTCGAGAGCACCTGCCGCAACTGGAGAAAATCAAGGATGTTCTCCCCTCCAGGCAAAATGAAGCCTATTTCCGCTGACACATCTCAAGGCTAAGCACACTTAAACTCTGGAACTTCCAAAGGGTCCTTCACACCCTTGCAGCAAATCAAGAAGTTCCCCGACATACCCGTCTCCACTCAAGAGGAAGCACGATAGTTCCGCCCGCATCCAGAGGAGCCCCGTTTCCCCCTCATAGCTCGAGAGGAGGGATCCTTTCCCTGTGCGGTCGGGAAAGAATTCCCGGCGTTCCCGTCGCATCTCAAGAGGAGGCGTTCTCCACAGGAAAGGTGAGAGGAACTCCAGGACATGCCACCATTCTCCGAGTCCCCCAGATGTTTCAGTCTATTCCAGGGAAACCTGTTTCCCCGCACTGACTCGACTTTCAAGCCAAGGATCGACTCACACCACTGTGGCACGTGGGACAGCCTGTGGCAAAGCCTCGTGGGAAAGCCTCGTGGGAAAGCCTTGAGGGAAAGCCACAGATCCCTTGATCCACGCGAAGGTAAGAGCGACACTGCTGCTACAGCACGGGAGGAAAGCACACGTGCATGCCCCACTCGAGACGAGGACTGACTCCCCTGGGGAGACTCCAGAAGTACACCAAGATCCATGTCAGCACTGGAGAGGAATCCTCAGGTTACTGCACCGACTCTATGTAAGGTCTGAGGCCCCGGCATCGACGGAGAGAGAATCCGGAGAGGGCCCCGAGCAACTCGCATGGGGACTGGAATTTCCTGAGGCCACCAGAGCGGATCCCTGAGGTCCCCGTCGTAAGTCGAGAGCACCTGCCGAACACGGTAAAATCCAGGTGGTTCTCCCCTCCAGGCAAGATGAGGCCCGTTTCCCCTGGTGGGTGGAGGCTAATCACACGTGACCTCTGGAACTTCCAAAGAGTCTTTCATCCAGTCATGCGTGGCAACTCAAGAGTTCCCGACATAACCGTCTCCACCATAGAGGAGTCACGAGTTGTCGGCCCGCAACTCAGAGGAGGCTCCGTTTCGGCTCGTGAGCTTCGAGTATGGCCGATCTTTTCATGATGTCGGGAAAGAATTCCCTGGATTCCATCGGCATCTCAAGAGGAGGCGCTCTTCCAAAGGAAAGGGAGAGGAAACTGCATGGGTGCAC
>NW_017191893.1:0-10564 GCF_001704415.2 Capra hircus
GGGACTGGCCTTTCCTGAGGCCACAGAGCGGTCCCTGAGGTCCCCGTCGTTAGTCGAGAGCACCTGCCACAACTCGAGAAAATCCAGGAGGTTTCTCCCTTCCAGGCGAGATAAGGACCATTTCCGCTGAGGTGTCTCAAGGCTAATCACACCTAACCTCTGGAACTTACAAAGGGTCCTTCACACCCTTGCTGCAACTCAAGAAGATCCCAACATACCCGTCTCCACTCGAGAGGAAGCACGAGAGTCCCGCCCAAATTCAGAGGAGCCCCGTTTCCGCCTCCTAGCTCGAGAGGAGGGATCCTTTCCATCAGTGATCGGGAAAGAGTTCCCAGTGTTTCCGGTGCATCTCAAGAGGAGGCGATCTCCACAGGAAAGGCGAGAGGAACTCCAGGGACGTGCCACCATTCCCTAAGTCCCCCCAGATGTCCCAGTCCATTCCAGGGACACCTGTTTTCCCTGCACTGCCTCTACTTTCAAGCCGAGGATCGACTCACACCACTGTGGCACGTGGGACAGCCCTGTGGGAAAAGCCTCGTGGGAAAGCCTCGAGAGAAAGCCTCGTGGGAAAGCTCGAGGGAAGCCACAGTTGCTTTGATTCACGGCGAACGGAAGTGTGACACTGCTGCTACATCTCGGAAGGAAAGCGCACGTGCATGCCCCACTCGATACGAGGACTGACTACCCTTGAGATGCGACGGGAACGCCGGGAATTCTTTCCCGACCATGCAGGGAAAATCCCTCCTCTCGTGCTGAGGCGGAAACGGGGCTCCTCTGGATGTGGGCGGGACTCTCGTGCTTCCTCTCGAGTGGAGACGGGTATGTCGGGGAACTTCTTGAGTTGCAGCAAGGATGTGAAGGACGTTTTCGAAGTTCCAGAGGTTAGGTGTGATTAGCCTGGGGACGCCTCAGAGGAAACGGCCTCATCTCGCCTGGAGGGGAGAACCTCCTGGATTTTATCGAGTTGCGGCAGTTGCTCTCGACTTATGACGGGGACCTCAGGGACCCGCTCTGATGGCCTCAGGAAAGGCCAGTACCCATGCTAGTTGCTCGGGGCCTCTCGGGATTCTTCTCCCGTCGATGCAGGGGCCTAAAACCTTGTTTGGAGTCGGTGCCGGAACGTGAGGATTCCTCGCCAGTGCTGATGTGGATCTTGGGGTACTTCTGGAGTCTCTCCAGGGTAGTCAGTCCTCGTATCGAGTGGGGGCATGCACGTGCGCTTTCCTTCCGAGATGTAGCAGCAGTGTCACACTTCCGTTCGCGTGAATCAAAGCAACTGTGGCTTCCCTCGAGGCTTTCCCACGAGGCTTTCTCTCGAGGCTTTCCCACGAGGCTTTCCCACAGGGCTGTCCCACGTGCCACAGTGGTGTGAGTCGATCCTCGGCTTGAAAGTAGAGGCAGTGCAGGGAAAACAGGTGTCCCTGGAATGGACTGGGACATCTGGGGGACTTAGGGAATGGTGGCACGTCCCTGGAGTTCCTCTCGCCTTTCCTGTGGAGATCGCCTCCTCTTGAGATGCACCGGAAACACTGGGAACTCTTTCCCGATCACTGATGGAAAGGATCCCTCCTCTCGAGCTAGGAGGCGAAACGGGGCTCCTCTGAATTTGGGCGGGACTCTCGTGCTTCCTCTCGAGTGGAGACGGGTATGTTGGGGATCTTCTTGAGTTGCAGCAAGGGTGTGAAGGACCCTTTGTAAGTTCCAGAGGTTAGGTGTGATTAGCCTTGAGACACCTCAGCGGAAATGGTCCTTATCTCGCCTGGAAGGGAGAACCTCCTGGATTTTTCTCGAGTTGTGGCAGGTGCTCTCGACTAAACGACGGGGACCTCAGGGACCCGCTCTGGTGGCCTCAGGAAAGGCCAGTCCCCATGCAAGTTGCTCGGGGGCCTCTCGGGATTCCTCTCCCTTCGATGCCAGGCCTAAGACCTTGTTTGGAGTCGGTGCCGGAACCTGAGGATTCCTCTCCAGTGCTGACATGGATCCTGGGGTACTTCTGGAGTCTCCCCAGGGGAGTCACTCGTCGTCTCGAGTGCGGGTATGCACGTGCGCTTACCTCCCGAGCTGTAACAGCAGTGTCACGCTTCCCGTCGCGTGGATCAAGGGATCTGTGGCTTTCCCTCGAGGCTTTCCCACGAGGCCTTCCCACAGGGCTGTCCCACGTGCCACCGAGGTGTGAGTCGATCCTCGGCTTGAAAGTCGAGGCAGTGCAGGGAAAACAGGTTTCCCTGGAATGGACTGACACATCTGGGGGACTCTGGGAATGTGGCACAACCCGGGAGTTCCTCTCGCCTTTCCTGTGGAGAGCGCCTCCACTTGAGGTGTGACGGGAACGCCGGGAATTCTTTCCCGACCACGCAGGGAAAGGATCCCTCCTCTCGAGTTAGGAGGCGGAAACGGGGCTCCTCTGGATGTGGGCGGGACTCTCGTGCTTCCTCTCGAGTGTAGTCGGGTATGTCGGGGAACTTCTTGAGTTGCAGCAAGGGTGTGAAGGACCCTTTGGAAGTTCCAGAGTTTAGGTGTGATTAGCCTCGAGACGCCTCAGCGGAAATGGGCCTCATCTCGCCTGGAGGGGAGAACCTCCTGGATTTTCTCGAGTTGCGGCAGGTGCTCTCGACTTACGACGGGGACCTCAGGGACCCGCTCTGGTGGCCTCAGGCAAGGCCAGTCCCCATGCGAGTTGCTCGGGGGCCTCTCGGGATTCCTCTCCAGTGGATGCCGGGGCCTAAGATCTTGTGTGGAGTAGGTGCCGGAACCTGAGCATTCCTCTCAAGTGCTGAGATGGATCTTGGGGTACTTCTGGAGTCTCCCCAGGGGAGTCAGTCGTCGTCTCGAGTGGGGGAATGCACGTGCGCTTTCCTCCCGAGCGAAGCAGCAGTGTCACGCTTCCCTTTGCGTGGATCAAGGGATCAGGGGCTTTCCCTCGAGGCTTTCCCACAGGGCTTTCCCACGAGGCTTCCCCACAGGGCTGTCCCACGTGCCACCGTGGTGTGAGTCGATCCTCCCTTGAAAGTCGAGGCAGTGCAGGGAAAACAGGTTTCCCTGCAATGGCCTGAGAAATCAGGGGGACTCTGGGAATGGGGCCTGATCCTGGAGTTCCTCTCGTCTTTCCTGTGGAGAGCGCCTCCTCTTGAGATGCGACAGGAATGCTAGGAATTCTTTCCCGACCACGCAGGGAAAGGATCCCTCCTCTCGAGCTAGCAGTCGGAAACGGGGCCACTCTGGAAATGGGCGGGACTCTCATGTTACTCTTGAGTGGAGACCGGTATGTCGGGGAACTTCTTGAGTTGCAGCAAGGGTGTGAAGGACCCTTTGGAAGTTCCAGATGTTAGATGTGATTAGCCTCGAGACGCCTCAGCGGAAATGGGCCTCATCTCGCCTGGAGGGGAGAACCTCCTGGATTTTCTCGAGTTGCGGCAGGTGCTCTCAACTTACGACGGGGACCTCAGGGACCCGCTCTGGAGGCCTCAGGAAAGGCCAGTCCCCATGCGAGTTGCTCGGGGGCCTCTCGGGATTCCTCTCCCTTCGATGCCGGTGCCTAAGATCTTGTGTGGAGTCGGTGCTGGAACCTGAGGATTCCTCTGCAGTGCTGACATGGATCTTGGTGTACTTCTGGAGTCTCTCAGGGCAGTCAGTCCGCTACTCCACTGGGGGCATGCACGTGCGCTTTCCTCCCGATCTGTAGCAGCAGTGTCACGCTTCCCTTCGCATGGATCAAGGGATCTGTGGCTTTCCCTCGAGGCTTTCCCACGAGGCTTTCCCACAGGGCTGTCCCACGTGCCACTGTGGTGTGAGTCGATCCTCGGTTTGAAAGTCGAGGCAGTGCAGGGAATAAAGGTTTCCCTGGAATGGACTGAGACATCTGGGGGACTCTGGGAATGGTGGCACGACCCTGGAGTCCTCTCTATTTTCCTGTGGAGAGCGCCTCCACTTAAGATGCGTTGGAAACGCCGTGAATTCTTTTCCGACCATGCAGGGGAAGGATCAATGCTCTCGAGCTATGAGGCGGAAACAGGGCTCCTCTGGATGTGGGTGGGACACTCGTGCTTCCTCTCGAGTGGAGACGGGTATGTCGGGGAACTTCTTGAGTTGCAGCAAGGGTGTGAAGGACCCTTTGGAAGTTCCAGAGGTTACGTGTGATTAGCCTCGAGACGCCTCAGCGGAAATGGGCCTCATCTCGCCTGGAGGGGAGAACCTCCTGGATTTTCTCGAGTTGCGGCAGGTGCTCTCGACTTACGACGGGGACCTCAGGGACCCGCTCTGGTGGCCTCAGAAAGGCCAGTCCCCATGCGAGTTGCTCGGGGGCATCTCGGGATTCCACTACCGTCGATGCCCGGGCCTAAGACCTTGTTTGGAGTCGGTGCCGGAACCTGAGGATTCCTCTCCAGTGCTGACTTGGCTATTGGGGTACTTCTGGAGTCTCCCCAGGGGAGTCAGTCCTCGTCTCGAGTGGGGGCATGCACGAGCGCTTACCTCCCGAGCTGTAGCAGCAGTGTCATGCTTCCCTTCGCGTGAATCAAGGGAACAGTGGCTTTCCCTCGAGGCTTTCCCTAGAGGCTTTCCCACCAGGCTTTCCCACGAGGCTTTACCACAGCGCTATCCACGTGCCACCATGGTGTGAGTCGATCCTCGGCTTGAAATTTGAGGCAGTGCCGGGAAAACAGGCTTCCCTGGAATGGCCTGAGACATCTGGGCGACTCTGGGAATGGTGGAAGGACCCTGGAGTTCCTGACGCCTTTCCTGTGGAAAGCCTACCCTCTTGAGATGCGACGGGAACGCCGGGAATTCTTTCCCGACCATGCAGGGAAAGGATCCCTCCTCTCGTGCTATGAGGCGGAAACGGGGCTCCTCTGGATGTGGGCGGGACTCTCGTGCTTCCTCTCGAGTGGAGACGGGTATGTCGGGGAACTTCTTGAGTTGCAGCAAGGATGTGAAGGACGTTTTCGAAGTTCCAGAGGTTAGGTGTGATTAGCCTGGGGACGCCTCAGAGGAAACGGGCCTCATCTCGCCTGGAGGGGAGAACCTCCTGGATTTTATCGAGTTGCGGCAGTTGCTCTCGACTTATGACGGGGACCTCAGGGACCCGCTCTGATGGCCTCAGGAAAGGCCAGTACCCATGCTAGTTGCTCGGGGCCTCTCGGGATTCTTCTCCCGTCGATGCAGGGGCCTAAAACCTTGTTTGGAGTCGGTGCCGGAACGTGAGGATTCCTCGCCAGTGCTGATGTGGATCTTGGGGTACTTCTGGAGTCTCTCCAGGGTAGTCAGTCCTCGTATCGAGTGGGGGCATGCACGTGCGCTTTCCTTCCGAGATGTAGCAGCAGTGTCACACTTCCGTTCGCGTGAATCAAAGCAACTGTGGCTTCCCTCGAGGCTTTCCCACGAGGCTTTCTCTCGAGGCTTTCCCACGAGGCTTTCCCACAGGGCTGTCCCACGTGCCACAGTGGTGTGAGTCGATCCTCGGCTTGAAAGTAGAGGCAGTGCAGGGAAAACAGGTGTCCCTGGAATGGACTGGGACATCTGGGGGACTTAGGGAATGGTGGCACGTCCCTGGAGTTCCTCTCGCCTTTCCTGTGGAGATCGCCTCCTCTTGAGATGCACCGGAAACACTGGGAACTCTTTCCCGATCACTGATGGAAAGGATCCCTCCTCTCGAGCTAGGAGGCGGAAACGGGGCTCCTCTGAATTTGGGCGGGACTCTCGTGCTTCCTCTCGAGTGGAGACGGGTATGTTGGGGATCTTCTTGAGTTGCAGCAAGGGTGTGAAGGACCCTTTGTAAGTTCCAGAGGTTAGGTGTGATTAGCCTTGAGACACCTCAGCGGAAATGGTCCTTATCTCGCCTGGAAGGGAGAACCTCCTGGATTTTCTCGAGTTGTGGCAGGTGCTCTCGACTAACGACGGGGACCTCAGGGACCCGCTCTGGTGGCCTCAGGAAAGGCCAGTCCCCATGCAGTTGCTCGGGGCCCCTCCCCCCGCGATGCCAGGCTCGCCTGGGAGGATCCTCAGTTCCGGCACCGGACTCCAAACAAGGTCTTAGGGCCTGGCATCGAAGGGAGAGGAATCCCGAGAGGCCCCGAGCAACTGCATGGGGACTGGCCTTTCCTGAGGCCACCAGAGCGGGTCCCTGAGGTCCCCGTCGTTAGTCGAGAGCACCTGCCACAACTCGAGAAAATCCAGGAGGTTCTCCCTTCCAGGCGAGATAAGGACCATTTCCGCTGAGGTGTCTCAAGGCTAATCACACCTAACCTCTGGAACTTACAAAGGGTCCTTCACACCCTTGCTGCAACTCAAGAAGATCCCCAACATACCCGTCTCCACTCGAGAGGAAGCACGAGAGTCCCGCCCAAATTCAGAGGAGCCCCGTTTCCGCCTCCTAGCTCGAGAGGAGGGATCCTTTCCATCAGTGATCGGGAAAGAGTTCCCAGTGTTTCCGGTGCATCTCAAGAGGAGGCGATCTCCACAGGAAAGGCGAGAGGAACTCCAGGGACGTGCCACCATTCCCTAAGTCCCCCAGATGTCCCAGTCCATTCCAGGGACACCTGTTTTCCCTGCACTGCCTCTACTTTCAAGCCGAGGATCGACTCACACCACTGTGGCACGTGGGACAGCCCTGTGGGAAAGCCTCGTGGGAAAGCCTCGAGAGAAAGCCTCGTGGGAAAGCCTCGAGGGAAGCCACAGTTGCTTTGATTCACGCGAACGGAAGTGTGACACTGCTGCTACATCTCGGAAGGAAAGCGCACGTGCATGCCCCCACTCGATACGAGGACTGACTACCCTGGAGAGACTCCAGAAGTACCCCAAGATCCACATCAGCACTGGCGAGGAATCCTCACGTTCCGGCACCGACTCCAAACAAGGTTTTAGGCCCCTGCATCGACGGGAGAAGAATCCCGAGAGGCCCCGAGCAACTAGCATGGGTACTGGCCTTTCCTGAGGCCATCAGAGCGGGTCCCTGAGGTCCCCGTCATAAGTCGAGAGCAACTGCCGCAACTCGATAAAATCCAGGAGGTTCTCCCCTCCAGGCGAGATGAGGCCCGTTTCCTCTGAGGCGTCCCCAGGCTAATCACACCTAACCTCTGGAACTTCGAAAACGTCCTTCACATCCTTGCTGCAACTCAAGAAGTTCCCCGACATACCCGTCTCCACTCGAGAGGAAGCACGAGAGTCCCGCCCACATCCAGAGGAGCCCCGTTTCCGCCTCATAGCACGAGAGGAGGGATCCTTTCCCTGCATGGTCGGGAAAGAATTCCCGGCGTTCCCGTCGCATCTCAAGAGGGTAGGCTTTCCACAGGAAAGGCGTCAGGAACTCCAGGGTCCTTCCACCATTCCCAGAGTCGCCCAGATGTCTCAGGCCATTCCAGGGAAGCCTGTTTTCCCGGCACTGCCTCAAATTTCAAGCCGAGGATCGACTCACACCATGGTGGCACGTGGATAGCGCTGTGGTAAAGCCTCGTGGGAAAGCCTGGTGGGAAAGCCTCTAGGGAAAGCCTCGAGGGAAAGCCACTGTTCCCTTGATTCACGCGAAGGGAAGCATGACACTGCTGCTACAGCTCGGGAGGTAAGCGCTCGTGCATGCCCCCACTCGAGACGAGGACTGACTCCCCTGGGGAGACTCCAGAAGTACCCCAATAGCCAAGTCAGCACTGGAGAGGAATCCTCAGGTTCCGGCACCGACTCCAAACAAGGTCTTAGGCCCGGGCATCGACGGTAGTGGAATCCCGAGATGCCCCCGAGCAACTCGCATGGGGACTGGCCTTTCTGAGGCCACCAGAGCGGGTCCCTGAGGTCCCCGTCGTAAGTCGAGAGCACCTGCCGCAACTCGAGAAAATCCAGGAGGTTCTCCCCTCCAGGCGAGATGAGGCCCATTTCCGCTGAGGCGTCTCGAGGCTAATCACACGTAACCTCTGGAACTTCCAAAGGGTCCTTCACACCCTTGCTGCAACTCAAGAAGTTCCCCGACATACCCGTCTCCACTCGAGAGGAAGCACGAGTGTCCCACCCACATCCAGAGGAGCCCTGTTTCCGCCTCATAGCTCGAGAGCATTGATCCTTCCCCTGCATGGTCGGAAAAGAATTCACGGCGTTTCCAACGCATCTTAAGTGGAGGCGCTCTCCACAGGAAAATAGAGAGGACTCCAGGGTCGTGCCACCATTCCCAGAGTCCCCCAGATGTCTCAGTCCATTCCAGGGAAACCTTTATTCCCTGCACTGCCTCGACTTTCAAACCGAGGATCGACTCACACCACAGTGGCACGTGGGACAGCCCTGTGGGAAAGCCTCGTGGGAAAGCCTCGAGGGAAAGCCACAGATCCCTTGATCCATGCGAAGGGAAGCGTGACACTGCTGCTACAGATCGGGAGGAAAGCGCACGTGCATGCCCCCAGTGGAGTAGCGGACTGACTGCCCTGAGAGACTCCAGAAGTACACCAAGATCCATGTCAGCACTGCAGAGGAATCCTCAGGTTCCAGCACCGACTCCACACAAGATCTTAGGCACCGGCATCGAAGGGAGAGGAATCCCGAGAGGCCCCCGAGCAACTCGCATGGGGACTGGCCTTTCCTGAGGCCTCCAGAGCGGGTCCCTGAGGTCCCCGTCGTAAGTTGAGAGCACCTGCCGCAACTCGAGAAAATCCAGGAGGTTCTCCCCTCCAGGCGAGATGAGGCCCATTTCCGCTGAGGCGTCTCGAGGCTAATCACATCTAACATCTGGAACTTCCAAAGGGTCCTTCACACCCTTGCTGCAACTCAAGAAGTTCCCCGACATACCGGTCTCCACTCAAGAGTAACATGAGAGTCCCGCCCATTTCCAGAGTGGCCCCGTTTCCGACTGCTAGCTCGAGAGGAGGGATCCTTTCCCTGCGTGGTCGGGAAAGAATTCCTAGCATTCCTGTCGCATCTCAAGAGGAGGCGCTCTCCACAGGAAAGACGAGAGGAACTCCAGGATCAGGCCCCATTCCCAGAGTCCCCCTGATTTCTCAGGCCATTGCAGGGAAACCTGTTTTCCCTGCACTGCCTCGACTTTCAAGGGAGGATCGACTCACACCACGGTGGCACGTGGGACAGCCCTGTGGGGAAGCCTCGTGGGAAAGCCCTGTGGGAAAGCCTCGAGGGAAAGCCCCTGATCCCTTGATCCACGCAAAGGGAAGCGTGACACTGCTGCTTCGCTCGGGAGGAAAGCGCACGTGCATTCCCCCCACTCGAGACGACGACTGACTCCCCTGGGGAGACTCCAGAAGTACCCCAAGATCCATCTCAGCACTTGAGAGGAATGCTCAGGTTCCGGCACCTACTCCACACAAGATCTTAGGCCCCGGCATCCACTGGAGAGGAATCCCGAGAGGCCCCCGAGCAACTCGCATGGGGACTGGCCTTGCCTGAGGCCACCAGAGCGGGTCCCTGAGGTCCCCGTCGTAAGTCGAGAGCACCTGCCGCAACTCGAGAAAATCCAGGAGGTTCTCCCCTCCAGGCGAGATGAGGCCCATTTCCGCTGAGGCGTCTCGAGGCTAATCACACCTAAACTCTGGAACTTCCAAAGGGTCCTTCACACCCTTGCTGCAACTCAAGAAGTTCCCCGACATACCCGACTACACTCGAGAGGAAGCACGAGAGTCCCGCCCACATCCAGAGGAGCCCCGTTTCCGCCTCCTAACTCGAGAGGAGGGATCCTTTCCCTGCGTGGTCGGGAAAGAATTCCCGGCGTTCCCGTCACACCTCAAGTGGAGGCGCTCTCCACAGGAAAGGCGAGAGGAACTCCCGGGTTGTGCCACATTCCCAGAGTCCCCCAGATGTGTCAGTCCATTCCAGGGAAACCTGTTTTCCCTGCACTGCCTCGACTTTCAAGCCGAGGATCGACTCACACCTCGGTGGCACGTGGGACAGCCCTGTGGGAAGGCCTCGTGGGAAAGCCTCGAGGGAAAGCCACAGATCCCTTGATCCACGCGACGGGAAGCGTGACACTGCTGTTACAGCTCGGGGAGGTAAGCGCACGTGCATACCCGCACTCGAGACGACGAGTGACTCCCCTGGGGAGACTCCAGAAGTACCCCAGGATCCATGTCAGCACTGGAGAGGAATCCTCAGGTTCCGGCACCGACTCCAAACAAGGTCTTAGGGCCTGGCATCGAAGGGAGAGGAATCCCGAGAGGGCCCCCGAGCAACTTGCATGGGGACTGGCCTTTCCTGAGGCCACCAGAGCGGGTCCCTGAGGTCCCCGTCGTTAGTCGAGAGCACCTGCCACAACTCGAGAAAATCCAGGAGGTTCTCCCTTCCAGGCGAGATAAGGACCATTTCCGCTGAGGTGTCTCAAGGCTAATCACACCTAACCTCTGGAACTTACAAAGGGTCCTTCACACCCTTGCTGCAACTCAAGAAGATCCCCAACATACCCGTCTCCACTCGAGAGGAAGCACGAGAGTCACGCCCAAATTCAGAGGAGCCCCGTTTCCGCCTCCTAGCTCGAGAGGAGGGATCCTTTCCATCCAGTGATCGGGAAAGAGTTCCCAGTGTTTCCGGTGGCATCTCAAGAGGAGGCGATCTCCACAGGAAAGGCGAGAGGAACTCCAGGTGCCAC
>NW_017191894.1:0-10564 GCF_001704415.2 Capra hircus
AGTCCCCATGCGAGTTGCTAGGGCCTTCGGATTCCTCTCCGTCGATGCCGGGGCCTAAGACGTTGTGTGGAGACGGTGCGGAACCTGAGGATTCCTCTCCAGTGCTGACATGGATCTTGGGTACTTCTGGAGTCTCCCCAGGGGAGTCAGTCCTCGTCTCGAGTGGGGGCATGCACGTGCACTTTCCTCCCGAGCTGTAGCAGCAGTGTCATGCTTCCCTTCGCGTGCATGAAGAAATCTGTGGTTTTCATCGAGGTTTTTGCAGGAGGCTTTCCCACGAGGCTTTCCCACAGGGCTGTCCCACGTGCCACCGTGGTGTGAGTCGATCCTCGGCTTGAAAGTCGAGGCAGTGCAGGGAAAACTGGTTTCCCTGGAATGGACTGAGACATCTGGGGGACTCTGTGTATGGTGGCTCGACCCTGGAGTTCCTCTCGCCTTTCCTGTGGAGAGCGCCTCTTCTTGAGATGCGATGGAAACGCCGGGAATTCTTTCCCGATCACGCAGGGAAAGGATCCTCCTCTCGAGCTAGGAGGCGGAAACGGGGCTCCTCTGGAGGTCGGCGGAGGCTCGAGCTTTCTCTCAAGTGGAGACGGTTATGTCGGGGAACTTCTTGAGTTGCAACAAGTGGGTGATGTACCCTTTGGAAGTTCCAGAGATTAGGTGTGATTAGCCTCGAGAGGCCTCATTGGAAATGGGCCTCATCTCTCCTGGAGGGGAGAACCTTCTGGATTTTCTCGAGTTGCAGCAGTTTCTCTCCACTTACGACGGGGACCTCAGGGACATGCTCTGGTGGCCTCAGGAAAGGCCATTCCCCATGCGAGTTGCTCGGGGGCCTCTCGGGATTCCTCTCCTGTCGATGCCGGGTCCTAAGACCTTGTGTGGAGTCGGTGCCGGAACCTGAGGATTCCTCTCCAGTCCTGACATGGATCTTGGGGTACGTCCTGAGTCTCCCCTGGGGAGTCAGTCCTCGTCTCGAGTGGGGGCATGCACGTGCGCTTTCCTCCCGAGATGTAGCACAGTGTCATGCTTCCCTTCGCGTGGATCAAGGGATCTGCAACTTTCCCTCGAGGCTTTCCCACGAGGCTTTCCCTCGAGGCATTCCCACAGGGCTGTCCCACGTGCCACCGTGGTGTGAGTCGATCCTCGGCTTGAAAGTCGAGGCAGTGCAGGGAAAACAGGTTTCCCTGGAATGGACTGAGACATCTGGGGGACTCTGGGAATGGTGGCACGACCCTGGAGTTCCCTCTCGCCTTTCCTGTGGAGAGCGCCTCCTCTTGAGATGCGACGGGTACGCCGGGAATTCTTTCCGCCCACGCCGGGAAATATCCCTGCTCTCGAGCTATGAGGCGGAAACGGGGCTCCTCTGGATGAGGGCGGGACTCTCGTGCTTCCTCTCCAGTGGAGACGGGTGTTGGGAACTTCTTGAGTTGCAGGAAGGGTGTGAAGGACACTTTGGAAAGTCAAAGGTTAGGTGTGATTAGCCTCAAGATGCCTCAGCGGAAATGGGCCTAATCTCGCCTGGAAGGGAGAACCTCCTGGATTTTCTCGAGGTGCGGCAGGTGCTCTCGACTTACAATGGGGACCTCAGGGACCCGCTCTGGTGCCTCAGGAAAGGCCAGTCCCCATGCGAGTAATTCGGGGGCCTCTAGGGCCTCCTCTCCCGTCGGTGCCGGGGCCTAAGACCTTGTGTAGAGTCGGTGCCGGAACCTGAGCATTCCTCTCCAGTGCTGACATGGATTTTGGGGTACTTTTGGAGTCTCCCTTGGGGAGTCAGTCCTCGTCTCGTTTGGGGGCATGCAAGTGCGCTTTCCTGCCGAGATGGGGCAGCAGTGTCATGTTTCCCGTCTGTGATCAAGGAATCAGTGGCTTTTCCTCGAGTCTTTTCCACAAGGCTTTCCCACGAGGCTTTTCCACAGGGCTGTCCCACGTGCCAACGTGGTGTGAGTCGATCCTCGGCTTGAAATTCGAGGCAGTGCAGGGAATACAGGTTTCCCTGGAATGGACTGAGACCTCTGGGGGACTATCAGATTGGTGGCACACCCTGGAGTTCCGCTCGCCTTTCCTGTGGAGAGGGCCTCCTCTTGAGATGCGACGGGAACGCCGGGAATTCTTTCCCGAGAACACAGGGAAAGGATCCCTCCTCTCGAGCTAGGAGGCGGAAACGGGGCTCTCTAGATGTGGGCGGGAATCTCGTGCTTCCTCTCGAGTGGAGACGGGTATGTCAGGGAACTTCTTGAGTTGCAGCAAGGGTGTGAAGGACCCTTTGGAAGTTCCATAGGTTAGGTGTGATTAGCCTCGAGACGCCTCTGGAAATGGCCTCATCTCGCCTGGAGGGGAGTACTTCCTGAATTTTCTCGAGTTGTGGCAGGCGCTCTCGACTTACGACGGGGACCTAAGGGACCCGCTCTGGTGGCCTCAGGAAAGGCCAGTCCCATGCGAGTTGATTGGGGCCTCTCGGGATTCCTCTCTCGTCGAAGTCAGGGCCTAAGATCTTGTATGGAGTCCGTGCCGTAACCTGAGCATTCCTCTCCAGTGCAGACATGGATCCTGGGGTACTTCTGGAGTCTCCCCAGGGTAGTCAGTCCTCGTCTCGAGCGGGGGCATGCACGTGCGCTTTCCTCCCGAGCTGTAGCACAAGTGTCACGCTTCCCTTCGCGTGGATCAAGAGATCTGTGGCTTTCTCTTGAGGCTTTCACACGAGGCTTTCCCACGAGGCTTTCTCACAGGGCTGTCCCACGATGCCACCGTGGTGTGAGTCGATCCTCGGCTTGAAAGTCGAGGCAGTGCAGGGAAAACAGGTTTCCTGGAATGGACTGAGACATCTGGGGACTCTGGGAATGGTGTCACGACCCTGGAGTTCCTCTCGCCTTTCCTGTGGAGAGCGTCTCCTCTTGTGATGCGGGAACGCCGGGAATTCTTTCCGAACACGCAGGGAAAGGATCCCTCCTCTCGAGCTAGGAGGCGGAAACGGGGCTCCTCTGGATGTGGGCAGAACTCTCCTGCTTCCTCTCGAGTGGAGACGGGTATGTCGGGAAACTTCCTGAGTTGCATCAAGGGTGCGAAGGACCTTTTGGAAGCTCCAGAGGTTAGGTGTGATTAGCCTCGAGACGCCTCAGCGGAAATGGGCCTCTTCTCGCCTGGAGGGGAGAACCTCCTGGATTTTCTCGAGTTCAGCAGGTGCTCTCGACTTACTACGGGACCTCAGGGACCCGCTCTGGTGGCCTCAGGAAAGGCCAGTCCCCATGCTAGTTGCTCGGGGGCCTCTCGGGATTCCTCTCCCGTCTATGCCGGGGCATAAGATCTTGTGTGGAGTCGGTGCCGGAACCTTAGCATTCCTCTCCAGTGCTGACATGAATCTTGGGGTTCTTCTGTAGTCTCCCCAGTGGAGTCAGTCCTCGTCTCGAGTGGGGCATGCACATGCGCTTTTCCTCTCGAGCTGTAGCAGCAGTGTCACGCTTCCCTTCGCGTGGATCAAGGGATCTGTGGCTTTCCCTCGAGGCTTTCCAACGAGGCTTTTCCACAGGGCTGTCCCACGTGCCACCGTGGTGTGAGTCGATCTTCGCTTTGAAAGTCGAGGCAGTGCAGGGAAAGCAGGTTTCCTGGAATGGACTGAGACATCCTGGGGACTCTGGGAATGTGGAACGACCCTGGAGTTCCTTTCGCCTTTCCTGTGGAGAGCGCCTCCTCTTGAGATGCGACGGAAACGCCAGGAATTGTTTCCGACCACGCAGGGAAAGGATCCCTCCTCTCGAGCTAGGAGGCGGAAACGGGCCTCCTCTGGATGTGGGCGGGACTCTCGTGCTTCCTCTCGAGTGTAGACGGGTATGTCGGGGATCTTCTTGAGTTGCAGCAAGGGTGTGAAGTCGCTTTGGGAGCTCCAGAGGTTAGGTGTGATTAGCCTCGAGATGCCTCATCGGAAATGGGCCTCATCTCGCCTGGAGGGGAGAACCTCCTGGATGTTCTCGAGTTGGGGCAGGTGCTCTCGACCTACGACGGGGACCTCAGGGACCCGCTCTGGTGGCGTCTGGAAAGGCCAGTCCCCAAGCGAGTTGTTCGGGGGCCTCTCTGGATTCCTCTCCCGTCGATGCCGGGGCCTAAGATCTTGTGTGGAGCCGGTGCCGGAACCTGAGTATTCCTCTCCAGTGCTGACGTGGATCTGGGGGGACTTCTGGAGTCTCCCCAGTAGAGTCAGTCCCTCTCTCGAGTTGGGGCATGCACGTGCGCTTTCCTTCCCGAGCTGTAGCAGCAGTGTCATGCTTCCCTTCGCGTGGATCAAGGGATCTGTGGCTTTCCCCTCGAGGCTTTCCCCACCTTTCCCACGAGGCTTTCTGCCGGGGTCCAGCCCGGTGGATCCAGGGAATTCGAAGGGTGGAACGGCGTTGGCGTGGAAAGACTTGTTTGTTTATTAATGTAAGATTAGATTAAGAAACTATAGTGTAATAAGAAGATTAAGTGGACGAAGAGGGCTGAATAGCTTGGTTTACGCGGAAGGCCAATAAAATTCCAGACAAGGAATTTGCACCATCTACGTTGGGCCACCGGCGCCCGCTTGAATATCTAAGGGGCTTCGCCTTAAGCTCCCTTTGGTGCGGGTCTTAAAGCCGGGGCAAGTAAGTAGACCTGGCGAGCCTCCGCGCCCCAGATGGAGATTCAGCCTGAAGTTAAAGTAAAGAGCAGAGAGAGGGAAGGGGAGAGAAGAGAGAGAGAGAGACATGGGGGGAGCCAGAGTCCCAAGAAACCAGGCCGAGAGACTAGTTCGAGAAACTGATCCGATCCTTTATTGTTCAGAAGGCCTTTTATACTTTTGATAAAACATGGAGATCAATGGGTAACACAGAATTATGTAGCGTTCGCAGCCCAGACTCTTTCTATACATCATTTTGTATACAAAAGGTCTCAGGTGATTTACATTATCTTCTGGCCAAGAAGCTTGTTAACACTTTTTAGCTCTCTTCCTTAATGAATGTTGATTTTGTTTCCCCTGAAGTGTTTTTCTTTAATTTGCATCTCCTTAAAGCATTAAAGTTACATCTCTATAGAACAAAGGTGCAGTGGGATATAACAAAGAAGGTACTTAACTCAAAGATCTAATGTTGCTAATACCAGGTCTACTACTTGTTTTTCTATATACCAACTATATCTAAAAATAAAGGATATGAAAATTTGGCAGCAAGCATTGACTCAACAAATGAAACTTTTAATCAGTCCTATTCTAAAGATTTTGACTCTTCGGAAGCCCCCTACATTCCTAGGATGTTTTAAGCTTCCTGTGCCTCCTGCAGTCAGGAGGCCTCAAACAATCACACTCGCAGAGTCCTGCAGGCAGGCTAGAAAGCCATCGGAGGGGTTTTTAGATTGAAACACTCTTTCAAATGCAGAAGACTGAAACCCTGAATTGACTTTTTCCAGAAAATGTCAGAAGAGTGGAAAAGCAGAGCACAAAAGCCGGCAGATTTTTGTGTGGGGTACATGCTTAGGAATTTCCAGAGGGTCCCTGAAGTCTGAGCACGCCTTGCGAATGTCAGCTTCCTTCCTCATGACCTTGTCACGGGCGGGATTCCTCACTCTGGCTCCCGGCATCTCACCCTTTTTTAATTTAAATAATTGATTATTTATGTTTAAAATCAGGTGCAGTTCGGTCTCGAGATTCCGAATGCTCTGCTGAAGAATCTAGACAATATAGGGAAGTATGATTATGAGGAGCAAGATTATAGACAGTAGACAGAACAGTCTTCAGAAATGAAGTTAGAGAAAGTGTGGGAAAAGTCATTGGCTTCTCCTGCGGTGGTAAAATCTAATCGGGAGTGTTCCAAGGTCTGAATCTGATTATGAAGTTTCCCTAAGTCTAAACTAATATCTGAGCTGTTCCAAAATACCTAAACCTTGATTTTTTAACATATTGGGCATTTACACTTGTTGAGTCAATGATTGCTGTTGTAGTAACAATAACAGTTGTTGTAACACAGCAAGAACATAATTATCATATCAATAAGTTGTTACAGTTATAGGACATCTTTAAAACCACAGAAGAGCAGACATTACTTTGAGGAGTTAAACAAGATGAAAACATCCATGGTTCACAAGTCGCTACATTAGGTACATTAAGTTTTCTGGAATCATTGGTGAAAAGAAGAACATAAGGAGAGGATAGACAAGCCAAAATAGAGTAAATAGAGTCATTTTCTGGTTGGAGTTTGTGCTGCAGCAGCTGTTAGTCCCTGCCGGGATCTTGATGTTCTTTTGCCTCTTTTGCCGGTAGGCCAGCGGCCTTCACCCGCCCTCTGACACTGGCGCTGTTATGGGGCTGCGAGTGCGGTGCACTGGGTTCCGTCAGTCAGGCTGGCCCCGCCCGCAGCTTTTGGTGCGCGGCTGTTTCCCGCGGTGGTGGTGGCAGAGAAGTTCCCTTTTTCTTTTGGGGCGAATCAGTCTGTCCGGGATCCAAGTTGACGAATCTGCACCCTGTGGAAAAAAATATAAACACTTCCTCGACCCGCAGTAAATTTTGGGTCGGGATCTTTTTGTTATCTGGAGGAGATCTTTTTGCTTTACTAATGGCTTTTTATTTTACTGTTTCAAACGAATCAGCATTTAACTTATTACAAAGAGAACATGTTGTAAAATCTGATGGGGAAAACTATACTTAATTTCTCTCTTTTTTAATTTTTGAATTAACAAAAGCACGTGAGGGTAATGATGCAAGATCTGATCACAAGAATTTCCTATAGCAATCTGCCAATCATCAAACATTTGAAAAGCATCAAGTTGTTCTCTGTTATATGGAAGTGCAATTTTTGATGGTTCTTTATTAAACAATTTAATAAATCAGTATATTTGAATTAATCTTTTTAATTAAATATGTCAGTAATTTTCCTTAGGCAAAGGCCACTGTTCCACCCACACCGGATCTTGAAATTTTCATGTAATGGGGGGCAGCAAAAACAATGGCCTTCATTATAAATTTGGATATCCCAATCCAGTATATAGCTGCAAGGAGTTGGGCAAATTAGCTCAATTATTCTTGTCTGTTGTTTACCCAATCCTTTTGATGGATCATAGCCGATCTGCAGCATCTGAGAGGTCACTTTATCATCAGGGCTAAAAAGTAACACTCCCATTTGAGATAGCATGTCCCTCCCCCACAGGGTAAGGGGGAGTGAAGGGACTACATACGGTTGGAAAGTTCCACGGGTGTCCTCAAATTGCCAATCTAAAATTTTTGCACTTTTGGCTACTGTGGGGGCTCTTCCTATCCCACCAAGTTATTTTCAGTAGTATGTGTGGGCCAGGAGGTGGGCCAGGAGCTAGGCCAGTCTTTTCCTGAAATGCAAGAAACGTCTGCTCCTGTGTCTAATAACCCACAATAGACTTGCCATTAATCAGAATAGTTTTCATAGGCCGTTTCTGAGTAATTTTTGTTATCCAAAAAACCATATCACTAGACCCAAATATAAGAAGCAAGAAAAGAGGTGTTACACAATATCTTTATAAGCTTTTCTAATGATCTTTTTATAACCCAAATCTGGTCTATAGCCTTTTAGATGACAAGTAACCATTTAATCTTAGCTTGAAAACTTCCAGCAACGGGGAGCTCACTATTCACCAAGGGTTTTAAACTCTCTCTCACCTCTTACTCTATAGCATTTTTATCCTGCATACCACTTTTTCTAACTCCTTTTCAGTAGTATATGTTGGCCAGGAGCTGCGCTAGTCTCTCAGCAATGTAAGAAACGTCTTGTCTATTGTCTAACAGCCATGACATTTTATATCTTTGAATTAAAAATCTTTTAAAGGCCTAGAAGCTGCAATTTTTTGCACCCAAAAAGCTAGATCTAGATCCTCTGGGCTTTTTTTGTCTGGTTTTTCTGTTTGGTAATAAGGTAAAAGCAAAAGCTGTGCTATTATTTTTTTTTTTTAATTTTTATTAATTGCACAGTTTTAGCAGGTGGCGAGATCAAAACTTCAGTTTTTTCAGTATAATCAGAATTTACTACACAAGACACTACCGAAATTTCTTGAAAAGAAAGCAAGCTATGCCCCAGTACAAGTCTTACAATGTCCTCAGGCAGGGGACTAGCCACTCTCATTGGAATCTGAGTCACTGGCACATCAGGGGTTAATATTATTGAAGTGGTGGAACTGAGGTCTAGGCTGAGCTACCTGGGGTTGTTTGGTACGGGTTGTTGTGTCTGTTTAGCAGGACATTTTGGCAAAACATGTTCTATTTGGCCTCAAGAGAAACATTTTGCATTTGTAAAGTCCTTTTTATTACGAATATTTTTTTTTCTGTTTTTCTTCTTTTTTCTTTTTTTTGTTGGGTGAGGCCCCTCCTGAGGGGATTTTATGCAAGGAGCAAGCTCTGTTTTAAAAGCTCTTTTGCTCAAAAATATTGTCACTATCGTTTTCAAACTTAAGCAATGTTCTGGAGGCTTTGGATATAAAGTGGGGAGTTCTTAAGCCCTGGGGAGGCGCAAGCAGAGGTTGCAGTGGTCGCCTTAAATAAGATAACTTTTTTAAAGGTTTGGTTTGTGTAGAGGGGGAGGGGGGGCTCTCCAGGGCGCTCGGCCGCTGCGTCCTGTAAGCACCCTCCTTCCTCGGGAGGAAGAGGAGTCTCTCTCCTTTTGTTTGCCAATGGCAGAAAATACGATCTGCATAGAAGGTGAGACCCACTACCATTTACCGCTATAGCCTCTCCCATAGGCTATCTAACAGCCTCATGACAGGGGTCCAGAACATTTGTAATCATATTTTACAGAGCAAAAGCATTTACAGGCCCATGCAAGTATAGTAAGTTTTTTAGCTGTTTTCCTACTCTCTCCAGGTGTCTAAGTTAACAGTGCCTTCTTCTGGAACCAGGGACACTGTTCTTGTACAAAGGAAAAAAATGAATGAATATTGGAATTTTTAACTTTAATTCCTCGTTTAGTTAGTAACTGCAAAATTACTCCTATAAAAAGCTGTCTTTCTTTTGATTCACTGTTACCATGTCAGAAAATTAAGTCTTATAGAAAAGTCTACCTCAACAAAAGGTTTTACCTCTGGCGAGGGGGTTTTGTTTTTAACCCTAGGATAGCAGGTTTCTTTTCAACCTCTAGACACCAGGTTTCTTTAAACCCTTGAACACTTCCCACTCTTCCTCACCCTGTCTATCCTACAGGGGGTCCGCCGCGCACCTGAGTGGGGTCTAGCCGTCCCGAACACTCAACACTGGGGGAGTACCCGAAAGTATCCGGGGGAGTGATTAAGTCATCCGGGGGGAGCAACAGAGAGTGCTCCGGGGCAACGGAGAGGCTCCGGGGAGCAGCAGAGAGTGCTCCGGGGGGAGCTTTTGCTCCGAGGAACCTACCTTCGAATAGCCTGTTCCGGCGCCACTTGCCGGGGTCCTGGCCGGGTGATCCAGGGAATTCGAAGGGTGGACGGCGTTGGCGTGGAAAGACTTGTTTGTTTATTAATGTAAGATTAGATTAAGAAACTATAGTGTAATAAGAAGATTAAGTGGAGGAAGAGGGCTGAATAGCTTGGTTTACGCGGAAGGCAAATAAAATTCCAGCAAGGAATCTGCACCATCTACGTTGGGCCACCGGCGCCGCTTGAATATCTAAGGGTCCTCGCCTTAAGCTCCCTTTCGTGCGGGTCTTAACAGCCGGGGCAAGTAAGTAGACCTGGCGAGCCTCCGCGCCCCAGATGGAGATTCAGCCTGAAGTTAAAGTAAAGAGCAGAGAGAGGGAAGGGAGAGAAAGAGGAGAGAGAGAGACATGGGGGAGCCAGAGTCCCAAGAAACCAGGCCGAGAGACTAGTTCGAGAAACTGGTCCGATCCTTTATTGTTCAGAAGGCTTTTATACTTTTGATAAAACATGGAGATCAACGGGGTAACACAGAATTATGTAGCGTTCGCCAGCCGACTCTTTCTATACATCATTTTGTATACAAAAGGTCTCAGGTGATTTACATTATCTTCTGGCCAAGAAGCTTGTTAACACTTTTTAGCTCTCTTCCTTAATGAATGTTGATTTTGTTTCCCCCGAAGTGTTTTTTCTTTAATTTGCATCTCCTTAAAGCATTAAAGTTACATCTCTATAGAACAAAGGTGCAGTGGGATATAACAAAGAAGGTACTTAACTCAAAGATCTAATGTTGCTAATACCAGGTCTACTACTTGTTTTTCTATATACCAACTATATCTAAAAATAAAGGATATGAAAATTTGGCAGCAAGCATTGACTCAACAAATGAAACTTTTAATCAGTCCTATTCTAAAGATTTTGACTCTTCGGAAGCCCCTACATTCCTAGGATGTTTTAAGCTTCCTGTGCCTCCTGCAGTCAGGAGGCCTCAAACAATCACACTCGCAGAGTCCTGCAGGCAGCTAGAAAGCCATCGGAGGGGTTTTTAGATTGAAACACTCTTTCAAATGCAGAAGACTGAAACCCTGAATTGACTTTTTCCAGAAAATGTCAGAAGAGTGGAAAAGCAGAGCACAAAAGCCGGCAGATTTTTGTTGGGGTACATGCTTAGGAATTTCCAGAGGGGGTCCCTGAAGTCTGAGCACGCTTGCGAATGTCAGCT
>NW_017191895.1:0-10564 GCF_001704415.2 Capra hircus
GGTGTCAGTCGATCCTCGTCTTGAAAGTTGAGTCAGTGCCCGGAAAACAGGGCTTCCTTGGAATGGACTGAGATATCTGGGGGATCTGGGGAATGGTGGCACGACCCTGGAGTACCTCTCGCCTTTCCTGTGAGAGCGCTCCCTCTTGAGATGTGACGGGAACGCCGGGAATTCTTTCCCGACCACGCAGGGAAATGGATCCCTCCTGTTGAGCTATGAGGCGGAAACGGGGCTCATCTGGATGTGGGCGGGACACTCATGCTTCCTCTCGAGTGGAAACGGGTATGTCGCGGGAGCTTCTTGAGTTGCAGAAAGAGTGTGAAAGACGCTTTGTAACTTCCAGAGGTTAGGTGTGATTAGCCTCGAGACGTCTCAGCAGAAATGGTCCTCATCTCGCCTGAAAGGGAGAACCTCCTGGATTTATTCAAGTTGCGGCAGGTGCTCTCGACTACGACGGGCCCTAAGGGACCCTCTCTGGTGGCCTCAGGAAAGGCCAGTCCCCATGCAAGTTGCACGGGGACCTCTCGGGATTCCTCTCCCGTCGGTGCCGGGGCCTAAGAATTTGGTGAGTCGGTGCCGGAACCTGAGGTTTCCTCTCCAGTGCTGACATGGATTTGGGAGTACTTCTGGGAGTCTCCCCAGGGGAGTCAGTCCTTGTCTCGAGTGGGAGCATGCACGTGCGCTTTCCTCCCGAGCTGCAGCAGCAGTGTCATGGTTCCCTTCGCGTGGATCAAGGGATCTGTGGCTTTCCCTCGAGGCTTTCCCAAAGGCTTCCCACGTGCCACCGTGGTGTGAGTCGATCCTCGTCCTGAAAGTCGAGGCAGTGCAGGGAAAAAAGTTTCCCTGGAATGGACTGAGACATCTGGGGACTGGGGAATGGTTGCACGACCCTGGAGTTCCTCTCGCCTTTCCTGTGGAGAGCGCCTCCTCTTGAGATGCGACGGGAACGCCGGGAATTCTTTCCAGACCATGCAGGGAAAGGATCCCTCCTCTCGAGCTAGGAGGCGGAAACGGGGTTCCTCTAGATGTGGGCGGGACTCTCGTGCTTCCTCTCGAGTGGAGACGGGTATGTCAGCGAACTTCTTGAGTTGCAGCAAGGGTGTGAAGGACCCTTTGGAAGTTCCAGAGGTTAGGTGTGATTAGCCTGGACGCCTCAGAGGAAATGGTCCTCATCTCCCCTGAGGGGAGAACCTCCTGCATTTTCTTGAGTTGCTGCAGGTGTTCTCGCGTTACGACGGGGACCTCAGGGACCCGCTCTGGTGGCCTCAGGAAAGGCCAGTCCCCATGCGAGTTGCTCGGGAGACTCACGGGATTCCTCTCCCGTCGATGCTGGGCCTAAGACCTTTGTGGAGTCGGTGCCGTAAAGTGAGGGTTCCTCTCCAGTGCTGACATGGATCTTGGGGTACTTCTGGAGTCTCCCCAGGGGAGTCAGTCCTCGTCTCGAGTGGGGGCATGCACGTGTACTTTCCTCCCGACCAGAAGCAGCAGTGTCACGCTTCCCTTCGCGTGGATCAAAGCATCTGTCGCTTTCCCTCGAGGCTTTCCCACCAGGCTTTCCCACAGGGCTGTCCCACGTGCCACCGTGGTGTGAGTCGATCCTCGGCTTGAAAGTCGAGGCAGTGCAGGGAAAACAGGTTTCCCTGGAATGGACTGAGACAACTGGGGGACTCTGGGGATGGTGGCACGACCCTGGAGTTCCTCTCGCCTTTCCTGTGGACAGCGCCTCCTCTTGAGATGCGAAGGGAACACCGGGAATTCTTTCCCGACCGCGCAGGAAAAGGATCCCTCCTCTCGAACTTGGAGGCGGAAACGGGGCTCCTCTGGATGTGGCCGGGACTCTCGTGCTTCCTCTCGAGTGGAGACGGGTATGTTGGGGAAATTCTTGAGTTGCAGCAACGGTGTGAAGGATCCTTTGGAATTCCAGAGGTTAGGTGTGTTTAGAGTCGAGACGCCTTAGCGGAAATGGGCCTCATCTCCCCTGGAGGGGAGAATCTCCTGGATTTTTTCGAGTTGTGGTACGTGCTCTCGCCTTACGACGGGGACCACTGGGACCCGCTCTGGTGGCCTCAGGAAAGGCCAGTCCCCATGCGAGTTGCTCGGGGGGCTCTCGGGATTCCTCTCCCGTCCATGCCAGGGCCTAAGACCTTGTGTTGAGTCGGTGCCTACCGGGGTCCAGCCCCGGTGGATCCAGGAAATTCGAAGGGTGGACGGCGTTGGCGTGGAAAGACTTGTTTGTTTATTAATGTAAGATTAGATTAAGAAACTATAGTGTAGTAAGAAGATTAAATGGAGGAAGAGGGCTGAATAGCTTGGTTTACGCGGAAGGCCAATAAAATTCCAGACAAGGAATTTGCACCATCTACGTTGGGCCACCGGCGCCCGCTTGAATATCTAAGGGTGCCTCGCCTTAAGCTCCCTTTCGTGTGGGTCTTAACAGCCGGGGCAAGTAAGTAGACCTGGCGAGCCTCCGGCCCCAGATGGAGATTCAGCCTGAAGTTAAAGTAAAGAGCAGAGAGAGGGAATGGGAGAGAAGAGAAGAGAGAGAGAGACATGGGGGGAGCCAGAGTCCCAAGAAACCAGGCCGAGAGACTAGTTCGAGAAACTGGCCCCCATCCTTTATTGTTCAGAAGGCCTTTTATACTTTTGATAAAACACGGAGATCAATGGGTAACACAAAATTATGTAGCGTTCGCAACCCAGATTCTTTCCGTATATCATTTTGTATACAAAAGGTCTCAGGTGATTTACATTATCTTTTGGCCAAGAGGCTTGTTAACACTTTTTGGCTCTCTTCCTTAATGAATGTTAATTTTGTTTCCCCTGAAGTGTTTTTTTTTTTTTTAATCTGCATCTCCTTAAAGCATTAAAGTTACATCTCTATAGAACAAAGGTGCAGTGGGATATAACAAAGAAGGTACTTAACTCAAAGATCTAATGTTGCTAATACCAGGTCTACTACTTGTTTTTCTATATACCAACTATATCTAAAAATAAAGGATATGAAAATTTGGCAGCAAGCATTGACCCAAAAAATGAAACCTTTAATCAGTCCTATTCTAAACATTTTGACTCCTCGGAAGCTGCTACATTCCTAGGATATTTTAAGCTTCCTGTGACTCCTGCGGTCAGGAGGCCTCAAACAATCACATGCGCAGTTGTACGAGTCCTGCAGGCAGGCTAGACAGCCATCGGAGGGTTTTTGGATTGAAACACTCTTTCAAATGCAGAAGACTAAAGCCCTGAATTGACTTTTTCCAGAAAATGTCAGAAGAGTGGAAAAGCAGAGCACAAAAGCCGGCAGATTTTTGTTGGGGTACGTGCTTAGGAATTTGCAGAGGGGTCCCTGAAGTCTGAGCACGCCTTGCGTATGTCAGCTTCATTCCTCATGACCTTGTCACGGGCGGGATTCCTCACACTGGCTCCCAGCAGGTGCCGGAACCTGAGGATTCCTCTCCAGTGCTGACATGGATCTTGGGGTACTTCTGGAGTCTCCCCAGGGGAGTCAGTCCTCGTCTCGAGTGGGGGCATGAACGTGCGCTTTCCTCTCGAGCTGTAGCAGCAGAGTCACGATTCCCTTCGCGTGGATCAAGAGATCTGTGGCTTTACCTCGAGGCTTTCCCACGAGGCTTTCCCACAGAGCTGTCCAACGTGCCACCGTGGTGTGAGTCGATCCTCGGCTTGAAGGTCGAGGCAGTGCAGGGAAAACAGGTTTCCCTGGAATGGACTGAGATATCTGGGGGACTCTGGGAATGGTGGCACGACCCTGGAGTTCCTCTCCCTCTCCGGTGGAGAGCGACTCCTCTTGAGATGTGACGGGAACGCCGGGAATTCTTTCCCGACCACGTAGGGAAAGGATCCCTCCTCTCGAGCTAGGAGGCGGAAACGGGGCTCCTCTGGATGTGGGCGGGACTCTTGTGCTTCCTCTCGAGTGGAGACGGGTATGTCGGGGAACTTCTTGAGTTGCAGCAAGGGTGTGAAGGACCCTTTGGAAGTTCCAGAGGTTAGGTGTGTTTAGACTCGAGACGCCTCAGCGGAAATGGGCCTCATCTCGCCTGGAGGGGAGAACCTCCTGTATTATCTCGAGTTGCAGCAGGTGCTCTCGACATAGGACGGGGAACTCAGGGACCCGCTCTGGTGGCCTCAGGAAAGGCCAGACCCATGCGAGTTGCTCTGTGGCTCTCGGGATTCCTCTCCCGTCGATGCCGTGGCCAAGGCCTTGTGTGGAGTCGGTTCCGGAACCTGAGGATTTCTCTCCAGTGCTGACATGGATCTTGGGTACTTCTGGAGTCTCCCCAAGGGAGTCAGTCCTCGTCTCGAGGGAGGCATTCACGTGCGCTTTCCTCCCGAGCTGTAGCAGCAGTGTCGCGCTTCCCTTCGCGTGTATCAAGGGATCTGTGGCTTTCCCTCGAGGCTTTCCCACGAGGCTTTCCCACAGGGCTGTCCCACATGCCACAGTGGTGAGAGTCGATCCTCGGCTTGAAAGTCGAGGCAGTGCAGGGAAAACAGGTTTCCCTGGAATGGACTGAGACATCTGGGGGACTCTGGGAATGGTGGCACAACCCTGGAGTTCCTCTCGCCTTTCTTGTGGAGAGCGCCTCCTCTTGAAATGCGACGGGAATGCTGGGAATAAATGACCGACACGCAGGGAAAGGATCCCTCCTCTCGAGCTAGGAAGCGGACACGGGGCTCCTCTGGATGTGGGCGGAACTCTCGTGCTTCCTCTCCAGTGGAGACCGGTATGTCGGGAACTTCTTGTGTTGCAGCAAGGGTGAGGACCCTTTGGAAGTTCCAGAGGTTAGGTGTGATTTGCCTCGAGACGCCTCCGCGGAAATGGGCCTCATCTCGCCTGGAGGGGAGAACCTCCTGGATTTTCTCGAGTTTGTGCAGGTGCCCTCGACTTACGACGGGACCTCAGGGACCGCTCTGGTGGCCTCAGGAAAGGCCAGTGCCCATGGGAGTTGCAAGGGGCCTTTCAGAATTCCTCTCCGTCGATGTCGGGGCCTAAGACCTTGTGTGGAGTCGGGGCTGGAACCTGAGGATTCCTCTCCAGTGCTGACATGGATCTTGGGTACTTCTGGAGTCTCTCCTGGGGAGTCAGTGCTCATCTCGTGTGGGGCATGCACTTGAGCGTTCCTCACGAACTGTAGCAGCAGTGTCACACTTCCCATCGCGGGATCAAGGGATCTGTGGCTTTCCCTCGAGGCTTTCCGAAGAGGCTTTCCCACAGGGCTGTCCCACCAGGGACATGCCATGGTGGAGTGAGTGGATCCTCGGCGTGAAAGTAGAGGCAGTGCAGGGAAAACAAGTTCCTCTGGAATGGACTGAGACATCTGGGGTCCCTTGGAATTGTGGCAAGACACTGGAGTTTCTCTCGCCTTTCCTGTTGAGAGCGCCTCTTCTTGAGATGCGACGGGAAAGCCGGGAATTCTTTCCAGACGAAGCAGGAAAAGAATCCCTAATCTCAAGCTACGAGGTGGAATCCAGGCTCCTCTGGATGTGGGCGGACTCTCGTGCTTCCTCTGAGTGGAGAGGGTATGTCGGGGAACTTCTTGAGTTGCAGCAAGGTGTGAAGGACCCTTTGGAAGTTCCAGAGGTTAGGTGTGATTAGCTCGAGACGCCTCAGCGGAAATGGACCTCATCTTGCCCGGAGGGAGAAAATCCTGGATGTTCTCGAGTTGCTGCAGGTGCTCTCGACTTAAGACGGGGACCTCAGGGACCCGCTCTGGTGGCCTCAGGAAAGGCCAGTCCCCATGCGAGTAGCTCGGGGGCCACTTGGGATTCCTCTCCCTTCGATGCCGGGGTCTAAGACTTTGTGTGGAGTCAGTGCTGGAACCTGAGGATTCCTCTCAGTGCTGACATGGATCTTAGGGGTACTTCTGGAGTCTCCCCAGGGGAGTCAGTCCTCCTCTCAGTGGGGGCATGCACGTGCGCTTTCCTCCCGAGCTGTAGCAGCAGTGTAACCCTCCCGTCGCCTGGATCATGTGATCAGTGGCTTTCCCTCGGCTTTAGGCTTTCCCACGAGGCTTTCCCACGAGGCTTCTCACAGGGCTCTCCCACGTGCCACCGTGGTGTGAGTCGATCCTCGGCTTGAAAGTCGAGGCAGTGCAGGGAAAACAGGTTTCCCTGGAATGGACTGAGACATCTGGAGGACTCTGGTAATGGTGGCACGAACCTGGAGTTCCTCTCGCCTTTCCTGTGGAGAGCACCTCCTCTTGAGATGCGACGGGAACGCCGGGATTCTTTCCAGACCACGCAGGGAAAGGGTCCCTCCTCTCCAGCTATGAGGCGGAAACGGGGCTCCTCTGGATGTGGGCGGGACTCTCGTGCTTCGTCTCGAGTGGAGACGGGTATATCGGGGAACTTCTTGAGTTGCAGCAAGAGTGTGAAGGACCCTTTGGAAGTTCCAGAGGTTAGGTATGATTAGCCTCGAGAAGCCTCAGCGGAAATGGGCCTCATCTCGCCTGGAGGGAGAACCTCCTGGATTTTCTCGAGTTGCGGCAGGTGCTCTGGACTTAAGACGGGGACCTCAGGGACCCGCTCTGGTGGCCTCAGGAAAGGCCAGTCCCCATGCGAGTTGCTTGAGTTCCTCTCGGGATTCCTCTCCCGTCGATGCCGGGCCCTAAGACCTTGTGTGGAGTCGGGGCCGGAACCTGAGGATTCCTCTCCAGTGCTGACATGGATCTTGGGGTACTTCTGAAGTCTCCCCAGGGGAGTCAGTCCTCGTCTCGAGTGGGGCATGCACGTGCGCTTTCCTCCCGAGCTGTAGCAGCAGTGTCACGCTTCCCTTCGCCGTGGATCAAGGGATCTGTGGCTTTCCCTCCAGGCATTCCCAGGAGGCTTTCCCACGAGGCTTTCCCACAGGGCTATCCCACGTGCCACCTTGGTGTGAGTGGATCCTCGGCTTGAAAGTCGAGGCAGTGCAGGGAAAACAGGTTTCCCTGGAATGGACTGAGACATCTGGGGACTCTGGGAATGGTGGCACGACCCTGGAGTTCCTCTCGCCTTTCCTGTGGAGAGCGCCTCCTCTTGAGATGCGACGGGAACGCCGGGAATTCTTTCCCGACCACGCAGGGAAAGGATCCCTCCTCTCGAGCTAGGAGACGGAAACGTGGCTCCTCTGGATGTGGGCGGGACTCTCGTGCTTCCTCTCGAGTGGCGACGGGTATGTCGGGGAACTTCTTGAATTGCAGCAAGGGTGTGAAGGACCCTTTGAAAGTTCCAAATGTTAGATGTGATTAGCCTCGAGACGCCCTCAGCGGAAATGGGCCTCATCTCAAATGGAGGGGAGAACCTCCTGGATTTTCTCGAGTTGCGGCAGGTGCTCTCGATTTACGACTGGGACATCAGGGACCCGCTCTGGTGGCCTCAGGAAAGGCCAGTCCACATGCGAGTTGCTAGGGGGCCTCTCGGGTTCCTCTCCGGTCAATGCCGGGGCCAAAGGCCTTGTGTGGAGTCGGTGCCGGAACCTGAGGATTCCTCTCCAGTGCAGACATGGATCTTGGGGTTCTTATGTAGTCTCCCCAGGGAGTCAGTCCTCGTCTCGAGTGGGGGCATGCACGTGCGCTTTCCTCCCGAGCTGTAGCAGCAGTGTCGTGCTTCTCTTCGCGTGGATCAAGGGATCAGGGCCTTTCCCACGACGCTTCACATAGGGCTGTCCCACGTGCCACCGTGATGTGAGTCGATCCTCGGATTGAAAGTCGAGGCAGTGCAGGGAAAACAGGTTTCCCTGAAATGGACGGAGACATCTGGTTGACTCTGGGAATGGTGGCACGACGCTGGAGTTCCTCTCGCCTTTCCTGTGAAGAGCGCCTCCTCTTGAGATTCGACGGGATCGCCGGGAATTCTTTCCGACCACGCAGGGAAAGGATCCCTCCTCTCGAGCTAGGAGTCGGAAATGGGGCTCCTATGGATGTTGCCAGGACTCTCGTGCTTCCTCTCAAGTGGAGACGGGTATGTCGGGGAACTTCTTGAGTTGCAGCAAGGGTGTGAAGGACCCGTTGGAAGTTCCAGATGTTAGATGTGATTAGCCTCGAGACGCCTCTGCGGAAATGGGCCTCATCTCGCCTGGAGGGCGAGAACCTCCTGGATTTTCTCGAGTGCGGCAGGTGCTCTCGACTTACGACTGGGACCTCAGGGACCCGCGCTGGTGGCCTCAGGAAAGGCCATTCCCCATGCGAGTTGTCCGGGGGCCTCTCGGGATTCCTCTCCCGTCGATGCCGGGGCCTAAGTCCTTGTGTGGAGTCAGTGCCGGAACGTGAGGATTCCTCTCCAGTGCTGACATGGATCTTGGGGTACTTCTGGAGTCTCCCCAGTGGAGTCAGTCCTCGTCTCGAAGGGAGGCATGCACGTGCGCTTTCCTCCCCAGCTTTTGCAGCAGTGTCTCGCTTCCCTTTGCTTGGATCAAGGGATCTGTGGCTTTTCCTCGAGGATTTTCCGCAGGGCTTACCCACAGGGCTGTCCCACATGCCACCGCGGTTTGAGTCGATCCTCGGCTTGAAAGTCGAGGGAGTGCAGGGAAACAGGTTTCCCTGGAATGGACTGAGACATCTGGGGGACTCTGGGAATGGTGGCACGACCCTGGAGTCCCTCTCGCCTTTCCTGTGAAGAGCGCCTCCCCTTGAGATGCGACGGGAATGACGGGAATTCTTTCCCGAGCACGAAGGGAAAGGATCCCTCCTCTCGAGCTAGGAGGCGGAAATGGGGCTCCTCTGGATGTGGGCGGGACTCTCGTGCTTCCTTTCGAGTGGAGACAGGTATGTCCGGGAACTTCTTGAGTTGCAGCAAGGGTGTGAAGAACACTTTGGAAGTTCCAGAGGTTAGGTGTGATTAGCTTGGAGACGCTTCAGCGGAAATGGGCCTCATCTCGCCTGGAGGGGAGAACCTCCTGGATTTTCTCGAGTTGCGGCAGGTGCTATCGACTTACGTCGGGGACCTCAGGGACCCGCTCTGGTGGCCTCAGGAAAGGCCAGTCCCCTTGCGAGTTGCTCGGGGGCCTCTCGGGATTCCTCTCCCATCGATGCCGGGGCCTAAGACCTTGTGTGGAGTCGGTGCCGGAAACTGAGGATTCCTCTCCAGTGCTGAAATGGATCATGGTGTACTTCTGGAGTCTCCCCAAGGCAGTCAGTCCTCGTCTCGTGTGGGGGCATGCACGTGCGCTTTCCTCCCGAGCTGTAGCAGGAGTGTCATATTTCCCGTCGAGTCGATCAAGGATCAGTGGCTTTCCCTCGAGGCTTTCCCACAGGGCTTTCCCACAGGCTGTCCCACGTGCCACCGTGGTGTGAGTCGATCCTCAGCTTGAAAGTCGAGGCAGTGCAGGGAAAACAGGTTTCCCTGGAATGGACTGAGACATCTGGGGGACTCTGGGAATGGTGGCACGAACCTGGAGTTCCTCTCGCCATTCCTGTGGAGAGCGCCTCCTCTTGAGATGCGACGGGAACGCGGGAATTCTTACCCGACCACGCAGGGAAAGGATCCCTCGTCTCAAGCCAGGAGGCGGAAACGGGGCTCCTCTGGATGTGGGCGGGACTCTAGTGCTTCTTCTTGTGTGGAGACTGGTATATCGGGAACTTCTTGAATTGCAGCAAGAGTGTGAAGAACCCTGTGGAAGTTCCAGAGGTTAGGTGTGATTAGCTGGAGACGCCTCAGCGGAAATGGGCCTCAACTCGCCGGGAGGGAGAACCTCCTGGATTTTCTCGAGTTGCAGCAGGTGCTCTAGTCTTACGACGGGGACCTCAGGACTCGCTTTGGTGGCCTCAGGAAAGGTCATCCCTTGCGAGTTGCTCGGGGGCCTCTCGGGATTCCTCTCCCGTCGATGCCGGGGCCTAAGACCTTGTGTGGAGTGGGTGCTGGAACCTGAGGATTCCTCTCCAGTGCTGACATGGATCTTGGGGTACTTCTGGAGTCTCCCCAGTGGAGTCAGCCCTCGTCTCGAGTGGGGGAATGCACGTGCGCTTTCCTCCCGAGCTGTAGCAGCAGTGTCGCGCTTCCATTCCGAGGATCAAGGGAACTGTCGCTTTCCTCGAGGCTTTCCCAAAAAGAAGAAGATGTTTCTGGGAAGGCCACCAGTAGCGTCTGAGATCGGCGCGTCGTATGTAAAGCACCTGGTATCAACATCGTATGAAAATCCAGGGGATTCTCTTAATCCAGCGAGATGAGGGCCTATTTCCGCCGAGGCGTGCTCGAGGCATAACAACCTAATTCTGGAATCCAACGGGGGGTGGGGGCGTTTCAAGTCTGTGAATCAAGATGCCGACATTAACTGTCTCAAACGAGGAAGACGAGAGTCCGCACTAATCAGAGGAGCCCCGTTATCTCTGCCTCTAGGCTGAGAGGAGGGATATTTCCATTGCGTTGTCGGGAAAAGATTTCCCTGCGTTTTTGTATTCAAGAGGGAGGAACTCTCACAGGAAAGGGCGAAGGAACTCAAGGTCGTGCACGCGTTCCAAAGTCCTCAGATGTCTGCATTCCAGGAGAACTGTTTTTCCTGCATGCTGATTCAAGCACAGGATGACTCACACACGGTTGCACGTGGGACGGCCTTTGAAGGAAGCTTCCGTGGATTATG
>NW_017191896.1:0-10564 GCF_001704415.2 Capra hircus
GTATAGGCCCCGATTCCAGAGTCCCCCAGATGTCTCAGTCCGTCCAAGGAAACCTGTTTTCCCTGCACTGCCTCCACTTTCAAGCCGAGGATCGACTCACACCCGATGGCAGGTTGGACAGCCCTGTGGGAAAGCCTCGTGGGAAAGCCTCGCGGGAAAGCCTCGAGGGAAAGCCACAGATCCCTTGATCCACGCGTAGGGAAGCGTGACACTGCTGCTACAGCTCGGGAGGAAAGCGCACGTGCATGCCCCCACTCGAGACGAGGACTGACTCCCCTGGGGAGACTCCAGAAGTACCCCAAGATCCATGTTAGCACTGGAGAGGAATCCTCTGGTTCCGGGCACCGACTCCACACAAGCTATTAGGCCCCGGAATCGGATGGGAGAGGAATCCCGAGAGGCCCCCAGAGCAACTCGCATGGGGACTGGCCTTTCCTGAGGCCACCAGAGCGGGTCCCTGAGGTCCCCGTCATAAGTCGAGGGCACCTGCCGCAAACTCGAGAAAATCCAGGAGGTTCTCCCCTCCAGGCGAGATGAGGCCCATTTCGGCTGAGGCGTCTCGAGGCTAATCACATCTAACATCTGGAACTTCCAAAGGGTCCTTCACACCCTTGCTGCAACTCAAGAAGTTCCCCGACATACCCGTCTCCACTTGAGAGGAAGCACGAGAGTCCCGCTCACATCCAGAGGAGCCCCGTTTCCGCCTCCTAGCTCGAGAGGAGGGATCCATTTCCTTGCGTGGTCGAGAAAGATTTCCCGGCGTTCCCGACGCATCTCAAGAGGTCGCGCTCTCCAGAGGAAAGGCGAGAGGAACTCCATGGTCGTGCCACCAATCCCAGAGTCCCCCAGATGTCTCAGTCCATTCCAGGGAGACCTGTTTTCCCTGCACTGGCCTCGACTTTCAAGCCGAGGATCGACTAACACCACGGTGGCACGTGGGACAGCCCTGTGGGAAAGCCTCGTGGGAAAGCCTTGTTGGAAAGCCTCGTGGGAAAGCCTTGAGGGAAAGCCACTGATCCCTTGATCCACGCGACTGGAGCATGACACTGCTGCTACAGCTAGGGAGGAAAGCGCAGGTGCATGCCCCCACTCGAGACGAGGACTGACTCCCCTGGGGAGACTCCAGAAGTACCCCAAGATCCATGTCAGCACTGCAGAGGAAACCTCAGGTTCCGGCACTGACTCCACACAAGGTCTTAGGCCCCGGCATCGACGGGAGAGGAATCCCGAGAGGCCCCGAGCAATTCGCATGGGGAGTGGCCTTTTCTGAGGCCCCCAGAGCGGGTCGTGAGGTCCCCGTCGTAAGTCGAGAGCAACTGCCCTATCTCGAGAAAATCCAGGAGGTTCTCCCCTCCAGGCGAGATGAGGCCCATTTCTGCTGAGGCGTCTCGAGGCTAATCACACCTAATCTCTGGAACTTCCAAACGGTGCTTCACACTCTGGCTGCAACTCAAGATGTTCCCCTACATACCCGTTTCCACTCGAGAGGAAGCACGAGAGTCCCGCCCACATCCAGAGGAGCCCCGTTTCTGCCTACTAGCTCGAGAGGAGGGATCCTTTCCCTGCGTCATCGGGAAAGAAATCCCGGCGTTCCCGTCGCATCTCAAGAGGAGGCGCTCTCCACAGGAAAGGCGAGAGGAACTCCAGGGTCGTGCCACCATTCCCAGAGGCCGCTGGATGTCTCAGTCCATTAGAGGGAAAACTTTTTTCCCTGCACTGCCTCGACTTTCAAGCCGAGGATCGACTCACACCACGGTGGCACGTGGGACAGCCCTGTGGGAAAGCCTCGTGGGAAAGCCTTGAGGGAAAGACACAGATCCCTTGATCCACGCGAAGGGAAGCGCTGACACTGCTGCTACAGCTCGGGAGGAAAGCGCACGTGCATGCCCCCACTCGAGACGAGGACTGACTCCCCTGGGGAGACTCCAGAAGTACCCCAAGATCCAATGTCAGCCCTGGAGCAGGAATCCTCTAGGTTCCGGCACCGACTCCACACAAGGTCTTAGGCCCCGGCATCGACGGGAGAGGAATCCCGAGAGGCCCCCAAGGCAACTCGCATGGCGGACTGGCCTTTCCTGAGGCCACCAGAAGCGGGTCCCTGAGGTCCCCGTCGTAAGTCGAGAGCACCTGCCGCAACTCGAGAAAATCCAGGAGGTTCTCCCCTCCAGGCGAGATGAGGCCCATTTCCGCTGAGGCGTCTCCGAGGCTAATCACACCTAACCTCTGGAACTTCCAAAGGGTCCTTCACACCCTTTCTGCAACTCAAGAAGTTCCCCGACATACCCGTCTCCACTCGAGAGGAAGCACGAGAGTCCCGCCCACATCCAGAGGGGCCCCGTTTCCGCCTCCTAGCTCGAGAGGAGGTATCCTTTCCCTTCGTGGTCGGGAAAGAATTCGGCTCCGTTGCATCTCAAGAGAGGCTCTCGACAAAAGCGAGAGGAATCCATCTGCCACCTGTCACCAGTGTGATCGATCTCCGAATCGAGGCAGTGCGGGACGATTCCGAATGACTGAAAACATCTGAATGGCACGACCTGGACTTCCTCGCCCTTGACAGAGGCCTCCTCTTGAGATGCACGGAACGCCGGGAATTCTTTCCCGACCACGCAGGGAAAGGATCCTCCTCTCGAGGTAGGCAGGCGGAAACGGGGCCCTCTGGATGTGGGCGGGACTCTCGTGCTCCTCTCGAGTGGAGACGGGTATGTCGGGGAACTTCTTGAGTTGCAGAAGGGTGTGAAGGACCCTTTGGAAGTTCCAGAGGTTAGGTGTGATATGCCTCGGAGACGCCTCAGCGGAAATGGGCCTCATCTCGCCTGGAGGAGAGAACCTCCTGGATTTTCTCGAGTTGCGGCAGGTGCTCTCGACTTACGACGGGGACCTCAGGGACCCGCTCTGGTGGCCTCAGGAAAGGCCAGTCCCGCATGCGAGTTGCCATTGGGGGCCTCTCGGGATTCCTCTCCCGTCGATGCCGGGGCCTAAGACCTTGTGTGGAGTACGGTGCCGGAACCTGAGGATTCCTGTCCAGTGCTGACATTGGATCTTGGGGTACTTCTGGAGTCTCCCCAGGGGAGTCAGTCCTCGTCTCGAGTGGGGGCATGCACGTGCGCTTTCCTCCCGAGCTGTAGCAGCAGTGTCACGCTTCCCTTCGCGTGGATCAAGGGATCTGTGTCTTTCCCTCAAGGCTTTCCCACGAGGCTTTCCCACAGGGCTGTCCCACGTGCCACCGTGGTGTGAGTCGATCCTCGGCTTGAAAGTCGAGGCAGTGCAGGGAAAAAAGTTTTCCCTCTAATGGACTGAGACATCCAGCGGCCTCTGGGAATGGTGGCACGACCCTGGAGTTCCTCTCGCCTTTCCTGTGGAGAGCGCCTCCTCTTGAGATGCGACGGGAACGCCGGGATTTCTTTCCCGATGACGCAGGGAAAGGATCCCTCCTCTCGAGCTAGTAGGCAGAAACGGGGCTCCTCTGGATGTGGGCGGGACTCTCGTGCTTCCTCTCGAGTGGAAACGGTATGTAGGGGAACATCTTGAGTTGCAGCCAGAGTGTGAAGGCACCGTTTGGAAGTTCCAGAGATTAGGTGTGATTAGCCTCGAGACGCCTCAGCAGAAATGGGCCTCATCTCGCCTGGAGGGGAGAACCTCCTGGATTTTCTCGAGATAGGGCAGTTGCTCTCGACTTACGACGGGGACCTCAACGACCCCGCTCTGGGGGCCTCAGAAAAGGCCACTCCCCATGCGAATTGCTCGGGGCCTCTCGGGATTCCTCTCCCGTCGATGCCGGGGCCTAAGACCTTGTGTGGAGTCAGTGCCGGAACCTGAGGTTTCCTCTGCAGTGCTGACATGGATCTTGGGGTACTTCTGGAGTCTCCCCAGGGGAGTCAGTCCTCGTCTCGAGTGGGGGCATGCACCTGTGCTTTCCTCCCTAGCTGTAGCAGCAGTGTCATGCTCCAGTCGCGTGGATCAAGGGATCAGTGGCTTTCCCTCAAGGCTTTCCCACGAGGCTTTCCAACAAGGCTTTCCCACGAGGCTTTCCCACAGGGCTGTCCCACGTGCCACCGTGGTGTTAGTCGATCCTCGGCTTGAAAGTCGAGGCCAGTGCAGGGAAAACAGGTCTCCCTGGAATGGACTGAGACATCTGGGGGACTCTGGGATTGGTGGCACGACCATGGAGTTCCTCTCGCCTTTCCTCTGGAGAGCGCGACCTCTTGAGATGCGTCGGGAACGCCGGGAAATCTTTCTCGACCACGCAAGGAAATGGATCCCTCCTCTCGAGCTAGGAGGCGGAAACGGGGCTCCTCTGGATGTGAGCGGGACTCTCGTGCTTCCTCTCAAGTGGAGACGGGTATGTCGGGGAACTTCTTGAGTTGCAGCAAGGGTGTGAAGGACCCTTTGGAAGTTCCAGATGTTAGATGTGATTAGCCTCGAGACGCCTCAGCCGAAATGGGCCTCATCTCGCCTGGAGGGGAGAACCTCCTGGATTTTCTCGAGTTTCGGCAGGTGCCCTCGACTTATGACGGGGACCTCAGGGACCCGCTCTGGTGGCCTCAGGAAAGGCCAGTCCCCATGCGAGTTGCTCTGGGGCCTCTCGGGATTCCTCTCCCATCGATTCCGGGGCCTAATAGCTTGTGTGGAGTCGTGCCGGAACCAGAGGATTCCTCTCCAGTGCTAACATGGATCTTGGGGTACTTCTGGAGTCTCCCCAGGGGAGTCAGTCCTCGTCTCGAGTGGGGGCATGCACGTGCGCTTTCCTCCCGAGCTGTAGCAGCAGTGTCACGCTTCCCTACGCGTGGATCAAGGGATCTGTGGCTTTCCCTCGAGGCTTTCCCGCGAGGCTTTCCCACGAGGCTTTCCCACAGGGCTGTCCAACCTGCCATCGCGGTGTGAGTCGATCCTCGGCTTGAAAGTGGAGGCAGTGCAGGGAAAACAGGTTTCCTTGGAATGGACTGAGACATCTGGGGGACTCTGGGAATGGGGCCTGATACTGGAGTTCCTCTCGCCTTTAATGTGGAGAGCGCCTCCTCTTGAGATGAGACGGGAACGCTAGGAATTCTTTCAGGACCACGCAGGGAAAGGATCACTCCTCTCGTGCTAGCAGGCGGAAACGGGCCACTCTGGATACGGGCGGGACGCTCGGGTTCCTCTTGAGTGGAGACGGGTATGTCGGGGTACTTCTTGAGTTGCAGCAAGGGTGTGAAGGACCCTTTGGAAGTTCCAGAGTTTAGTCTGATTAGCCTCCTAGTCTGTCCTCAGCCGAAATGGGGCCTCATCTCGCCTGGAGGGAGAACCTCCTGGATTTTCTCGACGTTGCGGCAGGTGCTCTCGACTTACGACGAGGGACCTCAGGGACCCGCTCTGGTGGCCTCAGGAAAGGCGAGTCCCCATGCCGAGTTTCTCCCGGGGCCTCTCGGGATTCCTCTCCCGTCGATGCGGGGCATAAGACCTTGTGTGGAGTCGGTGACGGAACCTGAGGATTCCTCTCCAGTGCCGACATGGATCTTGGGGTACTTCTGGAGTCTCCCAGGGGAGTCTAGTCCTCGTCTCGAGTAGGGGCATGCACGTGCGCTTTCCTCCCGAGCTGTAGCAGCAGTGTCACGCTTCCCTACGCGTGGATCAAGGGATCTGTGGCTTTCCCTCGAGGCTTTCACACGAGGCTTTCCACGAGGCTTTCCCACAGGGCTGTCCAACCTGCCATCGCTGTGTGAGTCGATCCTCGGCTTGAATGTCGAGGCCAGTGCAGGGAAAACAGGTTCCCTGGAATGGACTGAGACATCTTGGGGACTCTGGGAATGGTGGCACGACCCTGGATTCCTCTCGCCTTTCCTGTGGAGAGCGCCTCCTCCTGAGATGCGACGGGAACGCCGGCGAATTCTTTGCCGACCACGAAAGGAAAGGATCCCTCCTCTCGAGCTAGGAGGCGGAAACGGGGGCCCTCTGGATGTGGGCGGGGACTCTCGTGCTTCCTCTTGAGTGGAGACGGGTATGTCGGGGAACTTCTTGAGTTGCAGCAAGGCTGTGAAGGACCCTTTGGAAGTTCCAAAGATTAGGGTGATTAGTTCAGTCGCCTCAGCGGAAATGGGCCTCATCTCGCCTGGAGGGGACAACCTCCTGGATTTTCTCGAGTTGCGGCAGGTGCTCTCGACTTACGACGGGGACCACAGGGACCCGCTCTTGGTGGCCTCAGGAAAGGCCAGTCCCCATGCGAGTTGCTCGGGAGCCTTTCGGGATTTCTCTCCAGTCGATGCGGGGCCTAAGACCTTGTGTGGAGTCGGTGCCGGAACCTGAGGATTCCTCTCCAGTGCTGACATGGACCTTGGGGTTCTTCTGGAGTCTCCGCAGGGGAGTCAGTCCTCGTTCCGAGCGGGGGCATGCACGTGCGCTTTCCTCCCGAGCTGTAGCAGCAGTGTCACGTTCCCTTCGCGTGGATCAAGGGATCTGTGGCTTTCCCTGGAAGCTTTCACACGAGGGCTTTTCCATGAGGATTTCCCACATGATCTGTCCCACGTGCCACCGTGATGTGAGTCGATCCTCGGCTTGAATGTCGATCAGTGCAGGGAAAACAGGTATCCCTGGAATGGACTGAGACATCTGGGGGACTCTGGGAAAGGTGGCACGACCCTGGAGTTCCTCTCGCCTTTCCTGTGGAGAGCGCTCCTCTTGAGATGCGACGGGAACGCCGGGATTTCTTTCCCGATGACGCAGGGAAAGGATCCCTCCTCTCGAGCTAGTAGGCAGAAAACGGGGCTCCTCTGGATGTGGGCGGGACTCTCGTTGCTTCCTCTCGAGTGGAAACGGTATGTAGGGGAACATCTTGAGTTGCAGCCAGAGTGTGAAGCACCGTTTGGAAGTTCCAGAGATTAGGTGTGATTAGCCTCGAGACGCCTCAGCAGAAATTGGGCCTCATCTCGCCTGGAGGGGAGAACCTCCTGGATTTTCTCGAGATAGTGGCAGTTGCTCTCGACCTACGACGGGGACCTCAACGACCCGCTCTGGGGGCCTCAGAAAAGGCCACTCCCCATGCGAATGGCTCGGGGCTCTCGGGATTCCTCTCCCGTCGATTGCCGGGGCCTAAGACCTTGTGTGGAGTCAGTGCCGGAACCTGAGGTTTCCTCTGCAGTGCTGACATGGATCTTGGGGTACTTCTGGAGTCTCCCCAGGGGAGTCAGTCCTCGTCTCGAGTGGGGGCATGCACCTGTGCTTTCCTCCCTAGCTGTAGCAGCAGTGTCATGCTCCAGTCGCGTGGATCAAGGGATCAGTGGCTTTCCCTCAGGCTTTCCCACGAGGCTTTCCAACAAGGCTTTCCCACGAGGCTTTCCCACAGGGGCTGTCCCCGTGCCACCGTGGTGTTAGTCGATCCTCGGCTTGAAAGTCGAGGCGCTGGCAGGGAAAACAGGTCTCCCTGGAATGGACTGAGACATCTGGGGACTCTGGGATTGGTGGCACGACCATGGAGTTCCTCTCGCCTTTCCTCTGGAGAGCGCGACCTCTTGAGATGCGTCGGGAACGCCGGGAAATCTTTCTCGACCACGCAAGGAAGGATCCTCCTCTCGAGCTAGGAGGCGGAAACGGGGCTCCTCTGGATGTGAGCGGGACTCTCGTGCTTCCTCTCAAGTGGAGACGGGTATGTCGGGAACTTCTTGAGTTGCAGCAAGGGTGTGAATGACCCTTTGGAAGTTCCAGATGTTAGATGTGATTAGCCTCGAGACGCCTCAGCGCGAAAATGGGCCTCATCTCCCCTGGAGGGGAAACCTCCTGGATTTTCTCGAGTTTCGGCAGGTGCCTCTCGACTTATGACGGGGACCTCAGGACCCGCTCTGGTGGCATCAGGGAAAGGCCTAGTCCCCATGCGAGTTGCTCTGGGGGCCTCTCGGGATTCCTCTCCCATCCGATTCCGGGGCCTAATAGCTTGTGTGGAGTCGGTTGCCGGAACCAGAGGATTCCTCTCCAGTGCTAACATGGATCTTGGGGTACTTCTGGAGTCTCCCCAGGGGAGTCAGTCCTCGTCTCGAGTGGGGGCATGCACGTGCGCTTTCCTCCGAGCTGTAGCAGCAGTGTCACGCTTCCCTACGCGTGGATCAAGGGATCTGTGGCTTTCCCTCGAGGCTTTCCTGCGAGGCTTTCCCACCAGGATTTCCCACAGGGCTGTCCAACCTGCCATCGCGGTGTGAGTCGATCCTCGGCTTGAAAGTGGAGGCAGTGCAGGGAAAACAGGTTTCCTTGGAATGGACTGAGACATCTGGGGGACTCTGGGAATGGGGCCTGATACTGGAGTTCCTCTCGCCTTTAATGTGGAGAGCGCCTCCTCTTGAGATGAGACGGGAACGCTAGGAATTCTTTCAGGACCACGCAGGGAAAGGATCACTCCTCTCGTGCTAGCAGGCGGAAACGGGGCCACTCTGGATACGGGCGGGACGCTCGGGTTCCTCTTGAGTGGAGACGGGTATGTCGGGGTACTTCTTGAGTTGCAGCAAGGGTGTGAAGGACCCTTTGGAAGTTCCAGAGAGTTAAGTCTGATTACCCCCTAGTTGTCTCAGCCGAAATGGGCCTCATCTCGCCTGGAGGGGAGAACCTCCTGGATTTTCTCGACTTGCGGCAGGTGCTCTCGACTTACGACGAGGGCCTCAGGGACCCCGCTCTGGTGGCCTCAGGAAAGGCGAGTCCCCATCGAGTTTCTCCCGGGCCTCTCGGGATTCCTCTCCCGTCGATGCTGGGGCATAAGACCTTGTGTGGACTCAGTGACGGAACCTGAGGATTCCTCTCCAGTGCCGACATGGATCTTGGGTACTTCTGGAGTCTCCCCCAGGGGAGTTAGTCCTCGTCTCGAGTAGGGCATGCACGTGCGCTTTCCTCCCGAGCTGTAGCAGCAGTGTCACGCTTCCCTACGCGTGATCAAGGGATCTGTGGCTTTCCCTCGAGGCTTTCACACGAGGCTTTCCACGAGGTTCCCACAGGGTGTCCAACCTGCCATCGCGGTGTGAGTCGATCCTCGCTTGAATGTCGAGGCAGTGCAGGGAAAACAGGTTTCCCTGGAATGGACTGAGACATCTTGGGGACTCTGGGAATGGTGGCACGACCCTGGATTTCCTCTCGCCTTTCCTGTGGAGAGCGCCTCCTCCTGAGATGCGACGGGAACGCCGGGAATTCTTTGCCGACCACGAAAGGAAAGGATCCCTCCTCTCGAGCTAGGAGGCGAAACGGGGCCCTCTGGATGTGGGCGGGACTCTCGTGCTTCCTCTTGAGTGGAGACGGGTATGTCGGGGAACTTCTTGAGTTGCAGCAAGGCTGTGAAGGACCCTTTGGAAGTTCCAAGATTAGGGGTGATTAGCTTCCAGTCGCCTCAGCGGAAATGGGCCTCATCTCGCCTGGAGGGGACAACCTCCTGGATTTTCTCGAGTTGCGGCAGGTGCTCTCGACTTACGACGGGGACCACAGGGACCCCCTCTGGTGGCCTCAGGAAAGGCCAGTCCCCATGCGAGTTGCTCGGAGCCTTTCGGGATTTCTCTCCGTCGATGCCGGGCCTAAGACCTTGTGTGGAGTCGGTGCCGGAACCTGAGGATTCCTCTCCAGTGCTGACATGGACCTTGGGGTTCTTCTGGAGTCTCCGCAGGGGAGTCAGTCCTCGTTCCGAGCGGGGGCATGCACGTGCGCTTTCCTCCCGAGCTGTAGCAGCAGTGTCACGTTCCCTTCGCGTGGATCAAGGGATCTGTGGCTTTCCCTGGAAGCTTTACACGAGGCTTTTCCATGAGGATTCCCACATGATTGTCCCACACGTGCCACCGTGATGTGAGTCGATCCTCGGCTTGAATGTCGATCAGTGCAGGGAAAACAGGTATCCCTGGAATGGACTGAGACATCTGGGGACTCTGGGAAAGGTGGGCACGACCCTGGAGTTCCTCTCGCCTTTCCTGTGGAGAAGCGCCTCCTCTTGAGATGCGACGGGAACGCCGGGATTTCTTTCCGATGACGCAGGGAAAGGATCCCTCCTCTCGAGCTAGTAGGCAGAAACGGGGCTCCTCTGGATGTGGGCGGGACTCTCGTGCTTCCTCTCGAGTGAAAACGGTATGTAGGGGAACTCTTTGAGTTGCAGCTAGGGTGTGAAGCACCGTTTGGAAGTTCCAGAGATTAGGTGTGATGAGCCTCGAGACGCCTCAGCAGAAATGGCCCCATCTCGCCTGGAGGGGAGAACCTCCTGGATTTTCTCGAGATAGGGTAGTTTGCTCTCGACTTACGACGGGGACCTCAACGACCCGCTCTGGGGGCCTCAGAAAAGGCACTCCCCATGCGAATTGCTCGGGGCCTCTCGGGATTCCTCTCCCGTCGATGCGGGCCTAAGACCTTGTGTGGAGTCAGTGCCGGAACCTGAGGTTTCCTCTGCAGTGCTGACATGGATCTTGGGGTACTTCTGGAGTCTCCCCAGGGGAGTCAGTCCTCGTCTCGAGTGGGGGCATGCACCTGCGCTTTCCTCCCTAGCTGTAGCAGCACTGTCATGCTCCAGTCGCGTGGATCAAGGGATCAGTGGCTTTCCCTCAGGCTTTCCCACGAGGCTTTCCAACAAGGCTTTCCCATGAGA
>NW_017191897.1:0-10563 GCF_001704415.2 Capra hircus
TAAAAAGCAGAGAGATCACTTTGCTGACAAAGGTCCATATAGTCAAAGCTATGGTTTTTCCATTAGTCTTATGCAGAATTTACAGTTGGACTATAAAGAAAGCTGAGTATCAAAAACTGATGCTTTTGAACTGTGGTGCTGAAGAACTCTTGAGAGTTCCTTGGACAGCATCAAACCAGTCAATCCTAAAGGAAAGCAACCCTGAGTATTCATTGGAAGGACTGATGCTGAAGTTGAAGCTCCGATACTTTGGCCACCTGATAAGAAGAGCCGACTCATTGAAAGACCCTGATGCTGGGAAAAGACTGAAGGTAATAGGAGAAGGGCTCAGTGTTGGATGAGATGGTTGGATGGCATCACTATTCAACGGACATGAGTTTGAGCAAACTCAAGGAGTAGTGTAGGACAGGGAAGCCTGGTGTGCTGCAGTCAGTGGGTTACAGAGTCAAACATGACTGAGTGACTCAACAAACAACAACAATATCAATGAAAGACTATAACAAGCCTAGAGGATTGATGCTAATTATGTACAAATATTGAAGAAATGTAGAATAGTCTATGTGATGATATAAAAAGGAAATTTGGTAAAAGTAGAGGCATGTTCATGGTAAGAAGATGCATGCTGTAAAAATGTCCAACTGCCTTAAATAAGTCTATAAATTCAATTCAATCCCAATGTGTTGTTTTCAGAATTTAACGATACAATCCTAAAATTGAGGTGGAACACTTAATAAAAGCCAGGAAAATCTTGGGATATTGCCTGTGTGTTGCGTGTGTGTGTGCGTGTGTGTGTGTTGCGTGTGTGTACCACATACTAAAACCTTTACATCTATTGAGTGCTTACATTGTACTGAATTAAGTGTTTCACATGCACTATGGATTCTATTTTCTCCTCAAAAACTCAAAGTACAATTACCTGCAACTTAGAGATGTTTAAAAAGTTTGCCAGCGATACAGAAGCACTATTATAAATGTCAGGAGTTTTATTTGAACCCCAAAGTCATTACTTCAGGCTTAAAAGTTTAGCTACTATACTGACTAAATATCTTACAAAGCTTAGAGTAATTTAAACAACCTGGTACAGAAAGAGGGTTCAATTAAACAAATTAATAGGAAGAAATATATATACCTATCTTATTCCTAAGATAAGAAAATAATTACAGACTTATTTTTGTTTCATTTCATTTCTTCCCATGATTTATTATGATGAACAATATAAGGGAGAACTGTTTATTGTATTACAGTTTTCATAGAAAGTGTTATTGAATATGTTTATCAATTCTATTTTTTTTTGTAATTCATCTTTTCTTTATAACTTTTCCCTCCTATCTCCCTTGGTGTGTTTTGTTCTTTTTTGAGTTTTTTGAGCTGAATGCTAATGTTTTTATTTAATAATGAAGCATTCTTGCCTATTCATTTTTCCAACTGAACTTTGCATTCTCTTAAAGTTCTGAAAAAACTACTGTGAGAATGTTTATCAGAATTTTATTAAAGGTATAAATTAATATGTGGGGAAACAACATTTTTACATATTGAATCTTCTCAACAAGAAGCATGTCCTTCCATTTATTCAAGTCTTGTGAATTTCAGTTCTGTTCCAGAGTTTCATTCCTAGGGGTTCTGCACAGCTTTCAAGAGTTCATTCCAGGGAAATTTTTTTCCTTCATAATTAGCTATTGCTATTTTATTAGAAAGCTCTTGATTTTGTTAACTGAATTCATCTTGTAGCTGGTTCCCCTGTAAATTCTCTTCTATAGCTTAACCCTAGGATTTTCAAGGAAGAAAAACAATTATTATATGAAATTAAGATAATTTCATTTTCTACTTCTTAGTTTCTTCTTTCAGATTTTTAAAACAATTGCATTAGCTCAAACTTTGAGAAACAATGTCAACCTATAATGGTAATTGTTAGCATATTTGTGCTGATTCTGACTTTAAAGAAAATGTCTTATTTTTTCATTACACTATTTGTTCTGAGATAATTATAGATTCACATGCAGTCATAAGTCACAAAGAGACCTCATGTATCCTTTACCCAGCTTCCCATAAAGTCATAGCTTGCAAAAGTATAATCACAACCAGGATATTAATATTAATCCAGTGTGCCCATCTTATTCAGATTTTTCCCAGTTCTGCTTGTATTTGTGTGCGCGCATGTGTATGTGTTTTAACTCTGAGGAGTTTTATCATGTTCTTGTAACCACTAGCACAGTCAAGACACGGGACAGTTGCACCACCACAAGGATCCCTTGTATTGCTCTTTGATAGCCACAATAGCCTCTGCCCCTTACCAACCCTCACACCCCATCCGTGACTCCTGAAAAATCATGTATTTCTGCTCCATTCCTGTACTTTTCTCATTTCTCGTTTCCTCATTTCCTCATTTGTTCTCCATTCTCTATACTTCTTGAAATAAACTTATATACAGTATGCTATCTTTCGAGACTGACTTTAACAGTTTCACCATAATCCCCTGGCAATTCATCCAAGTTGTTGTGTGCATCAATAGCCGTTTTTGTCTTTGTTTTGCTGAGTGTATTCCACAATAAGGGTGCACCACAATTGGTGTCACCATTCACTCTCTGAAGGATATCTGTGTTGTTTCCAGTTGGGGGTATTATGAATATATATGTTGAACATCTTTTCATGAGCTTATTTGCTATCTGTATGTTCTGTTTATTACAAAATACCTGTATGTGTCTTTTTCTAATTGGATTTTTTTTCACTGTTGAGTTTTGAGTGACTTTTATATATTCTCAGTGCTAGTCATTGCCAAAGATGTGATTTGCAAATATTTTCTCTTTGTGGCTCCTCTTATTCCCTTCAAATAGCTCCCATGGAGAAAAAGTTTTTAATTTTGATGAAGTCCAATTTATTGTGGCTTTCTGGTATAGATAATGGTTTCATGTCAAATTTAAGAACCCTTCATCTAGACCCAAATCCCAAGTTCTATTTTTTCCAAATGTTTTATAGTTTGTTTTATACTGAAGTCCATGATAAATTATTTGTCAAAGCCCAACACTCATTCATTATTAAAACTCAGTAAATTAGGAATAGAAGGGAATTATCTCAAATTGATAAAGAGCATCTACAAAAAAAGAAAAAGAAAAAAAACTACAGCTAACATACTTAATGGTGAAAGACTGAATGCTTTTTGCCTAGGATCAGAAACAAGGCAAATATGTCTGAACTCACTGCTTCTGTTCATTGTGGTGCTAGAAGTCCTGACCCCTGCAATAAGGCAAAATAAAGGAATATAAGGCATATAGTTTAGAAATCAAATTCTCTTCATTTGAAGATGATATGATTGTCCATATAGAAATTACATGGAATCTACCAAAAAAACCAATAATATATGAGTTTAGTAATGTTTCTGGATACAAATTCAACACACAAAAAATTGACTGCTTATCTATGTGCTAATAATGAACCTATGGGAACTGAAATTAAAAGCATAGTAGCATTTACAATGATTCCAAATAAAGTTAAATACTTAGGTATGCATTTACCAGGGCTTACTCACTGGCTCAGTGGTAAAGAATCTACCTGCAATGCAGGAGATACGGGTTTGATCCCTGGGTGGGAAAGATCCCCTGGAGGAGGGCCTGGCACCCACTCCAGTACTCTTGCCTGGAGAACCCTATGGACAGAGGAGCCTGGCCAACTATAGTCCATAGGGTTGCAAAGAGTCAGAAACAACTGAAGCAACTGAGTACAGAACAGCTCATACATTTACCAGGGCTTCCCAGGCGGCACAGCAATAAAGAATCCACCTGTCAGTTCAGGGAGGTTCAGGAGACGCAGGTTCAAACTCTGGGTCAGGAAGATCCCCTGGAGTAGGAAATGGCAACCCATTCTATTCTTGCCTGAAAAGTCCCGTGGACAGAGGAGTTTTGGTGGACTACAGGAGTTGCAGAGTCAGACATGACTGAGTGACTGAGCTCAGATGCATACATTTACCAAAACATGTCCAGGATCTATATGCTCAATATTACAAAATGCTGATGAACTAAATCGAAGAAAATAGCCTCACACCAACCAGAGTGGCTACCATCAAAAAATCCACAAAGGAAAAGTGCTGGAGACGGGTGTGCAGAGAAGGGAACGCTCCTGCACTGTTGGTGGGAATGTAAATCGTTACACCCACTATGGAGAATGGTATGGAGGTGCCTTAAAACGCTAAAAATAGAGCTACCATATGATTCTGCAGTCTTACTCCTGGGCATATATCCAGGAGTAAGATATATTTTTTCTTACTGTTCTTACTTTCTCTCTGTTTTTCTCTCTGTTTTTGTTGGATACAAATTCAACACACACAAAAAAATCAATTGCTTATCTATGTACTAATAATGAGCCTATGGGAACTGAAATTAAAAGCATAATAGCATTTACAAGGATTCCAAATAAAGTTAAATACTTAGGCATGCATTTACCAGGGGCTCACCCGCTGGCTCAGTGGTAAAGAATCTGAGAAAAACATGGCCACACACCTGAAATTTCAGTGCAGTCCTGCTTCCAATAACCAGGACCATTTGGAGCAACATGTATGGGCCAAGAGAGGGTCATCCTGAGTGAAGTAAGTCAGACAGAGAAGGAGAAATATCATACGACATCCCTTACATGTGGAATCTAAAAAGAAATTAACAAATGAACTCACAAAACAGAAGGAGACTCACAGAAAACAAACTCATGGTTGCTGGTGGGGGCGGGCGTGGGGAGGGATAGTTAAGGACTTTTGGAAGGTCAGTGCACACTTCTGTATTTGAAACAGATAACCAACAAAATGTGTTGTATAGCACTTGGAACTCTGCCCAACATTATGTGGCAGCCTGGATGGGAGGGAGGTTTGAGGGAGGATGGATACACGTTTCCCTATGGCTGAGCCCCTTCACTGTTCACCTGCAGCTATCACAACATTGTTAAACAGCTGTACAGCAATACAAAGTGGTTTTGGTGTTAAAAAATTAAAATGAAATTTTAAAAAGGAAAATCTAAATCAGTTCAACGACATAGTGTATTCATGAATTGAATGATTCAACACAATAAAGATGTCAGCTCTATTCAAGTTGATTTTTAGATTTAATGCAATTCCTACCAAAATCCCAGCAAGATTTTTTGTAGATATAAACAAGCTTATTCTAAAGTTAGTGTGGAAGACATAGGCCCTAGAACAGCTAAAACAACCTTGAGAAAGAAGAATGAAGTGTGAAAGTCACTCACTCTGTTCTGGGCTAAACATCTTCAAATAATTCTTTTTAAAGGAAGAATGTGGATCATACACTCTTACCCACAAAACTGAAAAATGGAAACATTTCCACGCTTTCTTTTGGCAGTCAATGTTGCAGATGGGAAAGTCTGAAGTCATCCTAACTTGTGGATAATGTTTTTTTTTCAAGTTTTTGATTCTTGAATAATATCTTTTTCTTATTAAATATAATTACTTCCATGATATGTCTAGATGAGCTCTCTTTTATCATGCCTAAAATATAGTAAAACACTTATGGACACATACTTGGTTTCAAAAACAAACAAACAAAAAAACCTTTTTGTTGTTGTTGTTTTGATTGATCATTGCCTCCTCCAATTACTCTGGTTTACCTCCCGCCACAACACCTCTTGTTCTTTGTTCATATCCTGTGCAAGCCAAAGATCTTAACTGCAAGCAACCCATACTAACTCTTGCTGCTTTCATCATGAATTAATTTATTAAACAGATATTGAGAATCTGACCAAAACATCAGCCAGCGAGGACGGCAGCGATGCCACCACTGAACCCTGGGGGCTGCTCGCAGCATTACGGCTCGAGCACCGGACCCCGGACGCTGCAGTTTATGCCGTGGCTTCCACTGTGCTGGACCAGTACTGCCGCCTCAGAATGACATTCTCCTCAATCCTTCCATCATCGTGCTACAAGCCCCCTTTCCAAAGTTCCAGCTGCCTGTGCCTGATTGGCTGGCACAGGGCACACGCTGGTGCCCTTGCAAGCAGCCTGAGGAAATGGGATTCTGTATGAGAAATTTCACAAGCAGAGAAAGGAAGTTCCACTAGGACCGTGCTTCTCTCTCCTGCCTCTTCTCGCTCATCATTTTCATCTCTATATCCATCCACATTTTGGGGAGAAACACTCAAGTTTGTTTTCCACATGACTATTACAGTTTTCCATAGTGTCAGTTCTGCTCCTCACCTGCCTTAGTGTGGGTAGAAATATATATGTGTGTGTGTGTGTCTGTGAAATTGAAAGTGTTAGTCATTCAGTTATGTCTAACTCTTTGCCATACCATGGACTGTAAGCCTGTTAGTCGCTCCTCTGCGCATGAAATTCTCCAAGAAGTGGGTAGCCATTCCCTTCCCCAGGGGATCTTCCCAACCCAGAGATAGAACCTGGGTCTCCCACATTGCAGGCAGATTCTTTACCAGATGTCTGAGCCACCAGAGAAGCAATATATATTTATTTATTTATTTATCAGTTTGGTTCAGTCGCTCAGTCATGTCTGACTGTTTGCAATGACATGGATGGCAACACACCAGGGTTTTCTGTCCATCACCAACTCCCGGAGCTTGCTCAAACTCATGGCCATTGAGTCAGTGATGCCATCCAACCATCTCATCCTCTGTTGTCCCCTTCTCCTCCCACCTTCAATCTTTCCCAGCATCGGGGTCTCTTCCATTGAGTCAATTCTTCACATTAGGTGGCCAAAGTATTGGAGTTTCAGCTTCAGCATCAATCCTTCAGTGAATATTCAGGGCTGATTTCCTTTAGGATTGACTGGGTTTGATCTCCTTTCAGGCCAAAGGGACTCTCAAGAGTCTTCTCTCTATATATATTTAAATACATATATATATAATTTATATGCATATAAATTTATATTTATACAATATATTTATATAAGCCATATATATATATATTTAAATTTTGTTCTCATCCTTCCTTTGAACTTGCAATTCATGGGAGTGTTGACTGCAAAGATGGATGTCAACCATTCCTCCCAAACCTGTTTGCCACAATTATCCCTTCCCATCAAGGGGTGAAATTTTCCCTTGGTATCTCTAATTTTATTTAAGAGATCTCTAGTCTTCCCTATTCTATTGTTTTCCTCCATTTCTTTCACTGATTGGTGAGGAAGGCTTTCTTATCTCTCCTTGTTATTCTTTGGAACTCTGCATTCAAATGGATATATCTTTCTTTTTCTCCTTTGTTTTTTGCTTCTCTTCTTTTCCCAGCTATTTGTAAGGCCTCTTCAGACAGCCATTTTGCTTTTTCACATTTCTTTTTCTTGGGGATGGTCTTGATCCCTGTCTCCTGTACAAAGTCACAAACTTCCATCCATAGTTCATCAGGCACTCTGTCTATCAGACCTTGAGTCCCTTAAATCTATTTCTCACTTCCACTGTATAATCATAAGGGATTTGATTTAGGTCATACCTGAACAGCCTAGTGGTTTTCCCTACTTTCTTCAATTTAAGTCTGAATTTGGCAATAAGGAGTTCATGATCTGAGCCACAGTCAGCTCCCTGGTCTTGTTTTTGCTGACTGTATTCAGCTTCTCCATCTTTGGCTGAAAAGAATATAATCAATCTGATTTCAGTACTGACCATCTGGTGATGTCCATGTGTAGTCTTCTCTTGTGTTGTTTGGAAGAAAATAGCAGATGATATTAAGAAGAGGGTGACAAGAATACACAGAAGAACTATGCAAAAAAGATCTTCATGACCCAGATAATCATGATGATGTGATCACTCACCTAGAGCCAGACATCCTGGAATGTGAAGTCAAAGTGGGTCTTAGGAAGAATCACTGAGAACAAAGCTAGTGGAAGTGATGGAATTCCAGTGGAGCTATTTCAAATCCTAAAAGATGATGCTGTGAAAGTGCTGCACTCAATATGCCAGCACATTTGGAAAACTCAGCAGTGGCCACAGGACTGGGAAAACGTCAGTTTTCATTCCAATGCCAAAGAAAGGCAATGCCAAAGAATGCTCACACTACCACACAATTGCACTCATCTCACACGCTAGTAAAGTAATGCTCAAAATTCTCCAAGCCAGGCTTCAGCAATGCGTGAACCATGAACTTCCAGATGTTCAAGCTGGTTTTAGAAAAGGCAGAGGAACCAGATATCAAATTGCCAACATCCGCTGGATCATGGAAAAAGCAAGAGAGTTCCAGAAAAACATCCGTTTCTGCTTTATTGACTATGCCAAAGCCTTTGACTGTGTGGCTCACAATAAACTGTGGAAAATTCTGAAAGAGATGGGAATACCAGACCACCTGACCTGCCCCTTGAGAAACCTGTATGCAGGTCAGGAAGCAACAGTTAGAACTGGACATGGAACAACAGACTGGTTCCAAATAGGAAAAGGAGTACATCAAGGCTGTATATTGTCACCCTGCTTATGTAACTTCTATGCAGAGTACATCATGAGAAACGCTGGGCTGGATGAAGCAAAAGCTGGAATCAAGATTTCTGGGAGAAATATCAATAACCTCAGATATGCAGATAACACCACCCTTATGGCAGAAAGTGAAGAGGAACTCAAAAGCCTCTTGATGAAAGTGAAAGAGGAGAGTAAAAAAGTTGGCTTTAAGCTCAGCATTCAGAAAACTAAGATCATGGCATCTGGTCCCATCACTTCATGACAAACAGATGAGGAAACAGTGGAAAATAGTGGCTGACTTTATTTTTTGGGCTCCAGAATCACTGAAGATGGTGACTGCAGCCATGAAATTAAAAGACACTTACTCCTTAGAAGGAAAGTTATGACCAACCTAGACAGCATATTAAAAAGCAGAGACATTACTTTGTCACCAAAGGTCCATCTAGTCAAGGGTTTTTCCAGTGGTCTTGTATGGATGTGAGAGTTGGACTATAAGGAAAGCTGAGCGCCAAATAATTGATGCTTTTGAACTGTGGTGTTGGAGAAGACTCTTGAGAGTCCCTTGGACTTCAAGGAGACCCAACCAGTCCATCCTAAAGGAGATCAGTCCTGGATGTTCATTGGAAGGACTGATGTTGAAGCTGAAACTTCAATATTTTAGCCACCTGATGCAAAGAGCTGACTCTAATGTTTTCAGGCTTTGGATTTAAGCTTCCTGCTTCTGGTTTTCAGTTTTATTTTTACAGTAGCCTCTAGACTTCTCCATCTATACAGCACCGATGATAAAACATCTAGGTTAATAGGAGCTCATCAAATGCCTTCATACCTACACCGAAACCAAGCTCCACCCAAGGGCCAACAAGTTCCAAAACAAGACATACCACGCAAATTCTCCAGCAACACAGGAACACTCCCCTGAGCTTCAATATATAGGCAGCTCAAAATTATCCAAAACTTTTGATGTCTCATAACCCATTACGGGTCACTCCACTGCACTCCAGAGAGAAGAAACCCAGCTCCACCCATCAAAACTCCAACACAAGCCTCCCTAACCAGGAAACCTTGACAAGCCACTGATAGAACCCACCCACAGTGAGGAAGCTCCATAATAAAGAGAACTCCACAAATTACCAGAATATAAAAAGGCCACCCCAAACGGCCCAATATAACCAAGATGAAGAGACAGAGGAATACTCAGCAGGTAAAGGAACAGGAGAGTTGCCACCAAACCAAACAAAGAGGAAGAAGTAGGGAATCTACCGGAGAAGGAATTCCGAATATTGATAGTGAAAATGATCCAAAATCTTTGAAATCAAAATGGAAACACAGATAAATAGCCTAGAGACAAGGATGAGAAGATGCAAGAAAGGTTTTAACAAGGACCTAGAAGAAATAAAAAAGAGTCAAAATATAATGAATAACGCAATAAATGAGATCAGAAACACTCTGGAGGCAACAAATAGTAGAATAACGGAGGCAGAAGATAGGATTAGTGAAATAGAAGATAGAATGGTAGAAATAAATGAATCAGAGAGGAAACAAGAAAAACGAATTAAAAGAAACGAGGACAATCTCAGAGACCTCCAGGACAATATGAAATGCTCCAACATTCGAATTATAGGAGTCCCAGAAGAAGAAGACAGAAAGAAAGATCATGAGAAAATCCTTGAGGAGATAATAGTTGAAAACTTCCCTAAAATGGGGAAGGAAATAATCACCCAAGTTCAAGAAACACAGAGAGTTCCAAATAGGATAAACCCAAGGCGAAACACCCAAGACACATGTTAATCAATTAAAAAAAAACACAAAGAAAAAACAAATATTAAAAGCAGCAAGGGAAAAACAACAAATAACACACAAGGGATTCCCATAAGGATAACAGCTGATCTTTCAATAGAAACTCTTTCAGGCCAGGAGGGAATGGCAAGACATACTTAAAGTGATGAAAGACAATAACCTACAGCCCAGATTACTGTATCCAGCAAGGATCTCATTCAAATACGAAGGAGAAATCAAAAGCTTTACAGACAAGCAAAAGCTGAGAGAATTCAGCACCACCAAACCAGCTCTCCAACAAATTCTAAAGGATATCCTCTTAGAAAGGGAAACACGAAAAGGGTGTATAAACCCAACCCAAAACAATAAAGTAAATGGTAACGGGATCATACTTATCAATAATCACCTTAA
>NW_017191898.1:0-10562 GCF_001704415.2 Capra hircus
ACCGAGGATCGACTCACACCACGGGTGGCACGTGGGTCAGCCCTGTGGGAAAGCCTCGTGGGGAAAGCTCAAGGGAAAGCCTCGAGGGAAAGCCACAGATCCCTTGATCCACCGCGAAGGGAAGGGTGACACTGCCGCTACAAACTCCGGAGGAAAGCGCACGTGCATGCCCCCACTCGAAGACGAGGACTGACGCCCCTGGCGAGACTCCAGAAGTACCCCAAGATCCATGTCAGCACTGGAGAGGAATCCTCAGGTTCCGGTGCTAACTCCACACAAGGTCTTATGCCCTGGCATCAACGGGTGCGGAATCCCCGGGAGGCCCTTGAGCAACTCGCATGGGGACTGGCCTTTCCTGAGGCCACCAGAGCGGGTCCCTGAGGTCCCCGTGGAAAGTCGAGAGCACCTGCCCCAAATCGAGAAAAATCCAGGAGGTTCTCCCCTCCAGCGAGATGAGGCCCATTTCCACTGAGCGTCTCCAGGCAAATCACACCTAACCTCTGGAACTTCCAAAGGGTCCTTTACCCCCTCGCTGCAACTCAAGAATTTCCCCGACATACCCGTCTCCACTCGAGAGGAAGCACGAGAGTCCCGCCGACATCCAGAGGAGCCCCGATTCCGCCTCCTAGCTCGAGAGGAAGGGACCATTCCCTTCGTGGTCTTGAAAGAATTCCCGGCATTCCAGTCGCATCTCAGGAGGATGCTCTCTCCACATGAAAGGCGAGAGGAACTCCAGGTTCATGTCACCATTCCCAGAGACCCCCAGATATCTCAGTCCATTCCAGGGAAACATGTTCTCCCTGAACTGCCTCGAATTTCAAGCCGAGGATCGACTCACACCACGGTGGCACGTGGGACAGACCCTGGGAAAGCCTCGTGGGAAAGCCTAGTGGGAAAGCCTCGAGGGAAAGCCACAGGTCCCTTGATCCATGCGAAGGGAAGCGTGAGACTGCTGCTACAGCTCGGGAGGAAAGCCCACGTGCATGCCTCCACTCGAGACGAGGACTGACTCCCCTGGGGAGACTCCAGAAGTACCCAAAGATCCATGTCAGCACTGTCCTCACTGGCATGTCCTCAGGTTCCGGCAACTCTTCTTAGGCCTCGGCATCGACGGGAGAGGAATCCCGATAAGACCCGAGCAACTCGCATGGGGACTGCTTTCCTGAGGCCACCAGAGCGGGTCATGATGTCCCCGTCAGAAGTCGAGAGCACCTGCGGCAACTCGAAAAAAACCCAGGAGGTGCTCCCTCCAGGCGAGATGAGGTTCATTTCCTATAAGGCGTCTCAAGGCTAATCACACCTAACCTCTGGAACTTCCAAAGGGTCCTTCACACCCTTGCTACAACTCAAGAAGTTCCCCGACAAACCCGTCTCCACTCGAGAGGAAGCACGAGAGTCCCGCCCATATCCAGAGGACCCCGTTTCCTCCTCCTAGCTCGAGAGGAGGGATCCTTTCCCTGCGTGGTCGGGAAAGAATTCCCAGCGTTCCCGTCGCATCTCAAGAGGAGGCGCTCTCCACAGGAAAGCGAGAAGAACTCCAGTGTCGTATCACCATTCCCAGAGTCCCCAGATGTCTCAGTCCATTCCAGGGAAACCGTTTTCCCTGCACTGCCTCGACGTTCAAGCCGAGGATCGACTCACCACGGTGGCACGTGGGACAGCCCTTTGGGAAAGCCTCTAGGGAAAGCCACAGATCCTTGATCCACGCGAAGGGAACCGTGACACTGCTGCTGCAGCTCGGGAGGAAAGCGCACGTGCATGCCCCACTCGAGACAAACTGACTCCCCTGGGGAGACTCCAGAAGTACTCCAAGATCCATGTCAGCACTGGAGAGGAATCCTCAGTTTCAGGCACCGACTCCACACAAGGTCTTAGGCCCGGCACCAATGGGAGAGGATTCCCGAGATGCGCCCGAGCAACTCGCATGGGGACTGGCCTTTCCTGAGGCCACCAGAGCGGGTCCCTGAGTTCCCCGTCCTAAGTCCGTAGCACCTGCTGCAACTTGAGAAAATCCAGGAAGTTCTCCCTTCCAGGCGAGATGAGGAACATTTCCGCTGAGGTGTCTCAAGGCTAATCACACCTAACCTCTGGAACTTACAAAGGGTCCTTCACACCCTTGCTGCAACTCAAGGAGATCCCCAACATACCCGTCTCCATTCGAGAGGAAGCACGAGAGTCCCGCCCAAATTCAGAGGAGCCCCGTTTCCGCCTCCTAGCTCGAGAGGAGGGATCCTTTCCCTCAGTGATCGGGAAAGAGTTACCAGTGTTCCCGGCGCATCTCAAGAGGAGGCGATCTCCACAGGAAAGGCGAGAGGAACTCCAGGGTCGTACCACCATTCCCTGAGTCCCCAGATGTCTCAGTCCATTCCAGGGAAACCTGTTTTCCCTGCACTGCCTCTACTTTCAAGCCGAGGATGGACTCACACCACGGTGGCACGTGGGACAGCCCTGTGGGAAAGCCTCGTGGGAAAGCCTCGAGAGAAAGCCTCGTGGGAAAGCCTCAAGGGATGCCACAGTTGCTTTGATTCACGCGAAGGGAAGCGAGACACTGCTGCTACAGCTCGGGAGGAAAGCGCACGTGCATGCCCCCACTCGAGACGAGGACTGACTCCCCTGGGGAGACTCCAGAAGTAGCCCGAGATCCACGTCAGCACTGGAGAAGAATTCTCACATTCCGTCACCAACTCCAAACAAGGTTTTAGGCCCCGGCATCGACGGGAGAAGAATCCCGAGAGGCCCCGAGCAACTAGCATGGGGACTGGCCTTTCCTGAGGACATCAGAGCGGGTCCCTGAGGTCCCCGGCATAAGTCGAGAGCAACTGCCGCAACTCGAGAAAATCCAGGAGGTTCTCCCCTCCAGGCGAGATGAGGCCCGTTTCCTCTGTGGCGTCCCCAGGCTAATCACACCTAACCTCTGGAACTTCCAAAACGTCCTTCACATCCTTGCTGCAACTCAAGAAGTTCCCCGACATACCCGTCTCCACTCGAGAGGAAGCACGAGAGTCCCGCCCACATCCAGAGGAGCCCCGTTTCCGCCTCATAGCTCGAGAGGAAGGATCTTTCCCTGTGTGGTCGGGAAAGAATTCCCGGCGTTCCCGTCGCATCTCAAGAGGAGGCGCTCTCCACAGGAAAGGAGAGAGGAACTCCAGGGTCGTGCCACCATTCCCAGAGTCCCCCAGATGTCTCAGTCCATTCCAGGGAAACCTGTTTTCCCTGCACTGCCTCGACTTTCAAGCCAAGGATCGACTCACACCACGGTGGCACGTGGGACAGCCCTGTGGGAAAGCCTCGAGGGAAAGCCTCATGGGAAAGCCTCGAGGGAAAGCCCCAGTTGCTTTGATCAACCCGAAGGGAAGTGTGACACTGCTGCTACAGCTCGGGAGGAAAGCGCACGTGCATGCCCCAACTCGAGACGAGGACTGATTCCCCTGGGGAGACTCCAGAAGTACCCCAAGATCCACGTCAGCACTGGAGATGAATCCTCACGTTCCGGCACCGACTCCAAACAAGGTCTTAGGCCCCGGCATCGACGGGAGAGGAATCCCGAGAGGCCCCGAGTAACTAGCATGGGGACTGGCCTTTCTGAGGACTATCAGAGCGGGTCCCTGAGATCCCCGGTCATAAGTCGAGAGCACCTGCCAGCCAACTCGAGAAATTCCAGAAGGTTCTCCCCTCCAGGCGAGATGAGGCCCATTTCTCTGAGGCGTCCCCAGGCTAATCACACCTAAACTCTGGAACTTCCAAAACGATCCTTCACATCCTTGCTGCAACACAAGAAGTTCCCCGACATACCCGTCTCCACTCGAGAGAAGCACGAGAGTCCCGCCCACATCCTAGAGGAGCCCCGTTTCCGCCTCATAGCTCGAGAGGAAGGGATCTTTCCCTGCGTGGTCGGGAAAGAATTCCTGGGGTTCCCGTCGCATCTCAAGAGGAGGCGCTCTCCACTGGAAAGGATAGAGGAACTCCAGTGTCGTGCCACCATTCCCAGAGTCCTTCCAGATTTCTCAGTCCATTCCAGGGAAACCTGTTTTCCCTGCACTGCCTCGACTTTCAAGCCGAGGATCGACTCACATCACGGTGGCACGTGGGACAGCCCTGTGGGAAAGCCTGGTGGGAAAGCCTGGTGGAAAGCCTCATGGGAAAGCCTCGAAGGAAAGCCACAGATCCCTTGATCCACGCAAAGGGAAGCGTGACAAGCTGCTACAGCTCGGGAGGAAAGCGCACGTGCATGCCCCACTCGAGACGAGGACTTTCTCCCCTGGGGAGACTCCAGAAATCCCCAAGCTCCATGTCAGCACTGGAGAGGAATCCTCAGGTTCCGGCACCGACTCCAAACAAGGTCTTAGGACCCGGCATCGACGGGAGAGGAATCCCAAGAGGCCCCACGCTTCTCGCATGGGGACTGGCCTTTCCTGAGGCCACCAGAGCGGGTCCCTGAGGTCCCCGTCGGAAGTCGAGAGCACCTGCCACAACTCGAGAAAATCCAGGAGGTTCTCCCCTCCAGGCGAGATGAGGCCCATTTCCGCTGAGGAGTCTCGAGGCTAATCACACCTATCCTCTGGAACTTCCAAAGGGTCCTTCACACCCTTACTGCAACTCAAGAAGTTCCTCGACATACCGTCTCCACTCGAGAGGAGCACGAGAGTCCCGCCCAAATCCAGTGGAGCCCCGTTTCCGCCTACTAGCTCGAGAGGAGGGATCCTTTCCCTGCTGGTCGGGAAAAGAATTCCCGGCGGTTCCCGTCGGCATCTCAAAGAGGAGGCGCTCTCCACAGAAAAGGCGAGAGGAACTCCAAGGTCTTGCCACCATTCAAGAGTCCCCCAGATGTCTCAGTCATTCCAGGGAAAACCTGTTTTCCCTGCACTGCCTCGAATTTTCAAGCCGAGGATCGAACTTCACACTACGGTGGCACGAGGGACAGCCCTGTGGGAAAGCCTCGTGGCAAAGCCTGGTGAAAGCCTCGAGGGAAAGCCACAGATCCCTTGATCCAACGCGAAGGGAACCGTGACACTGCTGCTACAGCTCTGGAGGAAACGCGCACCTGCCTGCCCCGACACGAGACGAGGACTGACTTCCCTGTGGAGACTCCAGAAGTAGCCCAAGATCCATGTCAGCACTGGAGAGGATCCTCAGGTTCCGGAACCGACACCGCACAAGGTCTTAGGCCCTGGCATCGATGGGAGAGGAATCCCGAAAGGCCCTCGAGCAACTCGCATGGGGAATGGCCTTTCCTGAGGCCAACCAGAGCGGGTCCCTGAGGACCCCGTCGTAAGTCGAGAGCGCCTGCCGCAACTCGAGAAAATCCAGGAGGTTCTCCCTTCCAGGCGAGATGAGGCCCATTTCTGCTGAGATGTCTCGAGGCTAATCACACCTAACCTCTGGAAGTTCCAAAGGGTCCTTCACACCCTTTCTGCAACTCAAGAAGTTCCCCGACATACCCGTTTCCACTCGAGAGGAAGCACGAGAGTCCCGCCCACATCCAGAGGAGCCCCGTTTCCGCCTCCTAGCTCGAGAGGAGGGATCCTTTCCCTGCTGGTCGGGAAAGAATTCCCGGCGTTCCCGTCACATCTCAAGAGGGGGCGCTCTCCACAGGAAAAGGCGAGAGGAACTCCAGGGTCGTGCCACCATTCCCAGATCCTCCAGATGTCTCAGTCCATTCCACGGAAGCCTGATTTCCCGGCACTGCCTCGACTTTCAAGCCGAGGATCAACTGACACCACGGTGGCACGTGGGACATCACTGTAGGAAAGCCTCGTGGGAAAGCCTGGTGGGAAAGCGTCATGGGAAGCCTCGTGGAAAGCCTTGAAGGAAAGCCACCGATCCTAGGATACACGGGAAGGGAAGCGTGACACTGCTGCTACAGCTTGGGAGGAAAGCGCACGTGCATGCCCCCACTCGAGACGAGGACTGACTCCCCTGGGGAGAATCCAGAAGTACCCAAGATGCATGTCAGCCCTGGAGAGGAATCCTCAGGTTCCGGCCCCGACTCCACACAAGGTCTTAGGCCCTGGCATCGATGGGAGAGGAACAGCGACAGGCCCTCTAGCAACTCGCATGGGGACTGGCCTTTCCTGAGGTCACCAGAGCGGGTCCATGAAGGTCCCCGTCGTAAGTCAAGAGCACCTGCCGCAACTCGGTAAAATCCAGGAGGCTCTCCCCTGCAGGCGAGATGAGGCCCGTTTCCACTGAGGTGTCTCGAGGCTAATCACACTTGACCTCTGGAACTTCCAAAGAGTCTTTCACAGCCATGCTGCAACTCAAGAAGTTCCCCGACATACCCGTTTCCACTCAAGAGGAAGCACGAGGGTCCCGGCCACGTCCAGAGGAGCTCCGTTTCCGGCTCATAACTCGAGAGGACGGATCCTTTCCCTGCTTGGTCGGGAAAGAATTCCCGGCATTCCCATCGCATCTCAAGAGGAGGCGCTCTCCAAAGGAAAGGGAAGAGGAAATGGCAGGGTCGTGCCACCATTCCAAGTCTCCCCCAGATATCTCAGTCCGTTCCACAGGAACCTGTTTTCCCTGCACTGCCTTGGCTTTCATGCCGAGGATCGACTCACACCACCGTGACACGTGGGACAGCCCTGTGGGAAAGCCTCGTGGAAAGACTCGAGGGAAAGCCACAGATCCCTTGGTCCACGCAAGGGGAAGCGTGACACTGCTGCTACAGCATGGGAGGAAAGGGCACGCTCATGCCCCCACTCGAGACGAGGCCCGACTCCTTTGTGGAGACTCCAGAAGTACCCCAAAATCCATGTCAGCACTGGAGAGGAATCCTCAGCTTCCGGGCCCCGACTCCACACAAGGTCTTAGGCCCCGGCATCGACGGGAGAGGAATCACGAGAGGCCCCCTAGCAACACGCATGATAACTGGCCTTTTCCTGCGGCCCGCCAGAGCGGGTCCCTGAATCCCTGTCGTAACTCGAGAGCACCTGCTGAAACTCGGGAATATCCAGGAGCCTCTCCGTTCCAGGCGACATGAGGCCCATTTACCGCTGAGGCATCTCGAGACTAACCACAACCTAACCTCTGGAACTTCCAATGGGTCCTTCACACCCTTGCTGGCAACTCAAGAAGTTCCCCGACATACCCGTTCCTCCTTCACGTTCTGCCATAATGGTGGTGTCATCTGCATATCTAAGTTGATTGATATTTTCTACCGGCAATCTTGATTCCAGCTTATGTATCTTCCATCCCAGCATTTTTCATGATGTACTCTGCATAAGAAGTTAAATAAACAGGGTGACAATATACAGCCTTGACATACTCCTTTTCCTTTTTGGAACCAGTCTGTTGTTCCATGTCCTGCTCTAACTGTTGCTTCCTGACCTTCATCCAGATTTCTCAAGAGGCAGGTTAGGTGGTCTGGTATTCCCATCTCTTTCAGAATTGTGGCTAAAAACAACAGTAAAAGGACCTTTCCGATGTCAGGCCAAGGAATTGTGTTTCCAGTCATTGAGCCACACCCTGATCACTGAGCACAAATTCATGAATCTGTTCCTCAAGGGGGAATGATATTCTTTTTTATACAAACTTAGTTACCTGATTTATTACCTTACCTAATTGTTCCATCTGCTGTGAAATCCCACCCCCTTACTTGTGGCAAATCTGCTAACACCTGCCTCACTGTGGGAGGGGGTCTCCCATAGAAAATTTCATAAGGACAACAACTGTGGGAACGTGCGGTTACCCGTAATATGAGTAAGTCTGCCGGAAGCAAGCCCATCCACGTACAGTCAGTCTCTATGATCCATTTTGAAAGTGTCTCTTCAAGAGTTTGGTTGTTTCTTTCCACCATTCCAGAACACTGGGGCCTATATGCTGTATGTAATTTCCACTGATATTTAGAGCTTCACATACCTGTTAATTAACGCGGCCTACAAAGACAGGGCCATTGTCGGATTCTATACTGGTTGGAAACCCAAGTCTGGGAATTATTTCTCAAATCAGCGAGCTACTTCATTTTCTTTTTCAGATCAGGTAGGGAAGGCCTCTGCCCAACCGGAGAAGGTACCTACTATTCTAGTAAGTCATGATAACAGGTGACTGCCTTTGCTTCCCCGAAGGACACTCGCTTTCCCTGCATCCTGAGAACTCCACGTCTCAGCCAGTTGGAAAAGCGCTTCTTGGAGGTCATTATTCAGGGGCAACTTCCCCTGGAGCCCGGGGCCATAGGGAGCGGCTCCACACTCCCAGGGAAAGGCAGAGCCACAGCCACACATCTGTCCCATCCCCTTTGCTCTGTAGGAGAGCTCTAGTGAGCCTAGGTCTGTCAGGAAAATTCTTGGCTCCTATGGGGACACATTCTATGTGTGAAACTGCATCCAGGACCTAGGGGCCACAGGGCGCCTGTTTCTCTCGGGGCGGAGGGGTGGGGGCCTGAAGCAGTGCGGCCCAGCAACAGCTTCCACATCCATCCAATTGCTCTTTTCTTACCTCTGATAGAACTAGCTTTGTTCCAGCCTTTGGCAATTTGGAGGCAAGCGGGCCCCACTTCCTCCCCAAGGAGGCATGGGACCTACTTTGAGTGGAAAGGCCCCTCACGGAGCTGAACCCAGGAAGGCACCCAGTCATGTCTGACACATTCCTGCATCCTGCTTCTTCATGAGCAATACCGCTATAAGCTAGGCATGTCTTTCCAAGGCTCAGAAAGGACAGGGGAGATGCATGGTGCTGCCTCTGGAATTTCGGTCCTCTGAGCAGACCTGGAGGTCTCCCCTTGAAGGAGCTAACCAGTTTCTTCCAAATACAGGCTTGCAAACACACACTGGGTGGCTGCCTCTTCTTCCCTGAAGGACGATCACTTTCCCCGCATCCTGTGAACTCTGCATCCCAGCCTGCTGGAAAAGCGCTTCTTGGAGGTCATTTTTCAGGGACAATTTTCCCTGGAGCCCGGGGCCGTAGGGAGGGCCCCATGCTCGCTGGGAAAGGCAGAGTCACATCCACAGTCTGTTCTACCCCTTTTGCCCTGTAGGAGAGCTCTAGTGAGCCTAGGTCTGTCAGGAAAATTCTTGGCTCCTATGGGGACACACCCTGTGTGTTAACCTGCATATCGGACCTAGGGGCCAAGGGCGCCTGTTCCTCTCGGGGGGGGACCCTGAAGTGGTGCGGCCCAGCAACAGCCTGAACATCCATCCCGATTGCTATTTTCTTCCTTCTGATAGAGCTAGCTTTGCTTCTCGCTTTGGCATTTCGGAAGCCAGGGGAGCCCCACCGCTGTTGTCCTGGGGTCTATTGGAGGTACCGGGTCTATTGGACCCCAGCATGGCACCCGACCCCCTCAGACACACTCCCGCAGCCTCCTTCCCCATGGGCAGGACTGTTCTGACCTAGGAATGTGTTCCCAAGGCTCAGAAAATGCAGGGAGACACACGGCCCTGACTCTGGAACTGAGGCCGTTGGAGCAGGCCTGGAGGTCTGACGTCTGAGACGCCAAACACTTGCTGCAAGATACAGGTGTGAAAACACACTCTCTGGGGCTGCCTTTCCTTCCTCCAAGGAAGAGAGCTTTTCCAGTCTCCTCCGTGCTGAGTCATACAAGGCTGGAAAGGTCTGGCTTCGGGCATTTCTCAGCGGCAATGGCCCCTGAGGCCCTGCACCCAGGGAGGGATCCTACCCTCCAGGGGAAGTCAAAGCAACCTCCAAACAGCTGTTCCTCATGTTTCCTCTGCAGGAGGGAGCTAGTGAGCCCAGGTCTGTCTGGAACGTTCTTGGATCCTGCGGGGAAATCATCCTGGGAGCCCACCTGGATACCAGTCGTAGGGGCTAAAATTCGCATTTTTCCTTCCTTGGAGCCCTAACGCAGTACAGCCTAGCAACTGCTTGAAAATCCATCCTGTGCTGTTTTCTTCCCTCTGACAGAGCGAGCTTTGCTCCCATTTGGGGATTTCAGAAGCAAGGTGGTGGCCTGCAACTCCTTGCCTGGGGTCCATTGAGGTGCAAGGTGCCCTCGACCAGGTGACCCCAGCATGACACCTGGCCCCCTCAGACACACTCCCGCAGCCTGCTTCCCCATGGGCAGGACTGCTCTCACCTAGGAATGTGTTTGCAAGGCCAGGAAACTGCAGGGAGACACAAGGCCCTGATTCTGGCATTGAGTCTGTTGGAACAGGCCTGCAGGTCTTCTGTCTAACAAGCCAAACACTTGCTGCAAGATACAGGCCTGAAAACACACTCTTGGGCTGCCTTTCCTTCCTCCAAGGAAGAGAGTTTTCTCAGCCTCCTGTGGGCTGAGAGTCACACAGGGCTGAAAAGCACTTGCTGGGAGATTATTTTTCATTGGCCATGGCCCCTGAGGCCCTGTGCTCAGGGAGGGCTCCCTCCCTCCCAGGGAAAGTCAAAGGAAGCTCCAAACGGCTGTTCAATCATGTTTCTGAGAGAGTCATTGCCAAGGCAGGTTTCTAAGAAGTTCAAGGGTCCCGCAAGGAGAGAGGGGTCTAGAATTCTCAGGAGGAAGGAAGGACAAACTGTTTTTCCCTCTACATTCCTTAGGATTATATAACAATCATGCATCCTTCTTGAGGACGGTCTCTGGAAAAAACCTTCTGGCTAATCCTGTTATCTTA
>NW_017191899.1:0-10561 GCF_001704415.2 Capra hircus
AGGCCGTACTTGTGGCATCAGAAAAAGGCCAGTGCCCAGGGAGTTGCTAGGGGGGGCCTCTCAGGATTCCTCTCACGTCGATGCCGGGCCTAAGACCTTGTGTGGAGAGCCCCGAGCGGAGGCGACGCGGAGCGTTTCGGTTCTCAGTGCCTGGGGCACCGGTGTGTGGTGTGAGGCTGCGGCGGAGCCTCTACACTGAAGGTGCGAGAGGTTGGCAGCTTCGATTGAAGCACATCGAGCGGCGACAGCAGTGAAAGTCATGAGCGACAGCGGCGAGGAGAACTACGGCGAGGGGGAATCCCGTTCTGCTTCCAGAAGCGGAAGTGCTCATGGATCTGGGAAATCTGCAAGTCATACCCCTGCAAGGTCTCGCTCCAAGGAAGATTCCAGGCGTTCCAGATCAAAGTCCAGGTCCAGATCGGAATCTAGGTCTAGATCCAGAAGAAGTTCTCGAGGCATTATACAAGGTCACGATCTCGGTCCGGTCCCATAGAAGATCTCGTAGCAGATCTTACAGCAGAGATTATCGAAGACGGCATAGCCACAGTCATTCTCCATGTCTACTCGCTGGCGTCATGTTGGGAATCGGGCAAATCCTGATCCTAACTGTTGTCTTGGAGTATTTGGATTGAGCTTGTATACTACAGAAAGAGATCTAAGAGAAATGTTCTCTAAATATGGCCCAATTGCTGATGTATCTATTGTATATGACCAGCAGTCTAGACGTTCAAGAGGATTTGCCTTTGTATACTTTGAAAATGTAGATGATGCCAAGGAAGCAAAAGAGCGTGCCAATGGAATGGAGCTTGATGGATGTAGGATCAGAGTTGACTTCTCCATAACGAAAAGACCACATACTCCAACAGCAGGAATTTACATGGGGAGACCTACCTATGGCAGCTCACGCCGTCGAGATTACTATGACAGAGGATATGATCGAGGCTATGATGATCGGGACTATTACAGCAGATCGTACAGAGGAGGAGGAGGAGGAGGAGGAGGATGGAGAGCTGCTCAAGACAGGGATCAGAAATACAGAAGACGGTCACCTTCTCCCTACTATAGTCGTGGAGGATACAGATCACGTTCCAGATCTCGATCATACTCACCTCATCGCTATTAAAGCATGAAGATGAAGACTTTCTGAAACCTGCCCTAGAGTTGGGATATTGTTTGTGGACAATATTTTTTATTGTCTCCTGTTTAAAAAGTGAACAGTGCCTGGTGAAGTTAGGTGACTTTTACACCTTTTATGATGACTACTTTTGGTGGAGTTGAAATGCTGTTTTCATTCTGCATTTGTGTAGTTCGGTGCTTTGTTCAAAGTTAAGTGTTTTCAGAAAAGTATGTTTTACATGTATTTTTTTACAGTCTAAAATTTTGACTGCTGAGAAGTTTCTATTGTACAGAACTTCATTTAAATGGTTTTTCTACTGAATACAGGGTATTCTGAAGATTGAAGCCTGTGTGTAAAATGCTACCAAATGGCAAAAAGCAACAATAACGTTTGGTTTTTACTTTTCTTTCTAACATATCAATGCTTAGGAGAACTGTTCTGATTAGATTGTCAGTAGTAAATTAAAGAAAAAAATGCCCGTTTCCTCGAGTCCATGAAACATACCATACTTAATATACCTGCAGTTAAGTGATAAAAATTACGCTCTGTAACTCTATACTGCTAGTGTTAAAAACTAAAGATCTTTCAATACAGCAAATGCTTAATGCTTATATAAATGTGACTTTGACAGCCTTTATGTAATCTGTATTATACATAGCAGGGAATAAGATGAGTTGCACAATGTATGCCTTAAAAAGGCTATTTCTTAAAGCTGTTAGAAGGGGATAATGGTATTTCAATTAGTAATCAGCAAGTGAAAATAATATTCCACCACAAATGTACTCTTGTTCTTCTAGCTTTTAAGACTATATGGAAAAACTGGGTGCTTCAGAGTTTTGAGAAAAAAGAAGGGAACACTACACCTGTGTTGTGGATGATCTGAAGACTTTGCCTGTTCGTTTTTTAAATACTACTTTCAGGTTCTTTGCTTACCAAAGGAGGCCCAATTTCACTCAAAAGTTTTGAGAACTGTGTTTAAATAAATGCAAAGAAAAGAGTAAAAAGGAAAGAAAAAAAAAACCTTGTGAGGAGTTGGGGCAGGAACCTGAGGATTCCTCTACAGTGCTGACATGGATCTTGGGGTACTTCTGGAGCCCCCCAGGGAAGTCAGTCTTCGTCTCGAATGGGGGCATGCACGTGCGCTTTCCTCCCGAGCTGTAGCAGCAGTGTCACACTTCCGGTCGCGTGGATCAAGTGATCTGTGGCTTTTCCTCCAGGCTTTACCACGAGGCTATCCCAGAGGGCTGTCCCACATGCCGCCGAGGTGTGAGTCGAACCTCGGCGTGAAAGTCGAGGCAGTGCAGGGAAAACAGGTTCCTCTGGAATGGACTGAGACATCTAGGGGACTCTTGAATGGTGGCACGACTCTGGAGTTCCTCTCGCATTTCCTGTGGAGAGCGCCTCCACTTGAGATGCGACGGGAACGCCGGGAATTCTTTCCCGACGAAGCAGGGAAAGGATCCACATCTCGAGCTACGAGGCGGAAAGGGGCTCCTCTGGATGTGGGCGGGACCCTCGTGCTTCCTATCGAGAGGAGACGGGTATGTCGGGGAACTTCTTGAGTTGCAGCAAGGGTGTGAAGGACCCTTTGGAAGTTACAGAGGTTAGGTGTGATTAGCCTCCAGACGCTTCAGCGGAAATGGGCTTCATCTCGCCTGGAGGGGAGAACCTCCTGGATTTTCTCGAGTTGGCGGCTGGTGCTCTCGACTTACGACGGGGACTCAGGGACCCGCTCTGGTGGCCTCAGGAAAGGCCAGTCCACATGCGAGTTGCTAGGGGGCCTCTCGGGATTCCTCTACCATCGATGCCGGGCCAGAGACCTTGTGTGGAGTCGGTGCCGGAACCTGAGGATTCCTCTGCCAGAGCTGACATGGATCTTGGGGTACTTCTGGAGTCTCCCCAGGGGAGTCAGTCCTCGTTTGAATGGGCGCATGCACGTGCGCTTACCTCCGGAGCTGTGGCAGCAGTGTCATGCTTCCCTTCGCCTGGATCAAGGGATCTGTGGCTTTTCCCACGAGGCTTTCGCACAGGGCTATCCCACGGGCCACCGTGGTGTGAGTCGATCGATGGCTTGAAAGTCAACGTAGTGCAAGGGAAAACAGGTTTCCCTGGAATGGACTGAGACATCTGGCGAATCTGGGAATGGTGGCACGACCCTGGACTTCCTCTCGACTTTTCCTGTGGAGAGCGCCTCCTCTTGAGATGCGACGGGAACGCCGGGAATTCTTTCCCGACCACGGAGGGAAAGGATCCCTCCTCTCGAGCTAGGAGGCGGAAACGGTGCTCCTCTGTATGTGGGCGGGACTCTCGTGCTTCCTCTCGAGTGGAGACGGTATGTCGGGGAAATTCTGGATTTGCAGCAAGGGTGTAAAGGACCCTTTGGAAGTTCCAGATGTTAGGTGTGATTAGCCTCGAGACGCCTCAGCGGAAATGGGCCTAATCTCGCCTGGAGGGGAGAACCTCCTGGATTTTCTCGAGTTGCGGCAGGTGCTCTCGCTTTCCGATACGGACCTCAGGGACCCGCTCTGGTGGCCTCAGGAAAGGCCAGTCCCCATGCGAGTTGCTCGCGGGCCTCTCGGGATTCCTCTCCCGTTGATGCCGGGGCCTAAGACCTTGTGTGGTGTTGGTTCTGGAACCTGAGGTTTCCTCTCCATTGCTGACATGGATCTTGGGTACTTTGGCAGTCTCCACAGGGGAGTCAGTTCTTGTCTCGAGTGGGGCATGCACGAGTGCTTTCCTCCCGAGCTGGAGCAGCAGTGTCACGCTTCCCTTCGAGTGGATCAAGGGATCAGTGGCTTTCCCTCGAGGCTTTCCCACGACGCATTCCCAGGAGGCTTTCCCACAGGGCTGTCCCACGTGCCACCGTGGTGTGAGTCGCTCCTCGGCTTGAAAGTCGAGGCAGTGCAAGGAAAACTGTTTTCCCTGGAATGGACTGAGACATCTGGGGGAATCTGGGAATGGTGGTACGAACCTGGAGTTCCTCTCGCCTTTCCTGTGGAGAGTGCCTCCACTTCAGATGTGACGGGAACGCCGGGAATTCTTTCCCGCACACGCAGGGAAAGGATTCCTCCTCTCGAGCTTTGAGGCGGAATCGGGGCTCCTCTGGATGTGGGCAGGACTCTCCTGCTTCCTCTCGAGCGGAGACGGGTATGTCGGGGATCTTCTTGAGCTGCAGCAAGGGTGTGTAGGACCCTTTGGAATTTACCGGAGGCTGGTGTGATTAGCCTCGAGACGCCTGTGCGGAATGGGCCTCATCTCGCCTGGAGGGGAGAATCTCCTGGAGTTTCTCGAGTTGCGGCAGTGCTCTCGACTTACGACGGGGACTTCAGGGACCCGCTCTGGTGGCCTCAGGAAAGGCCAGTCCACTTGGGAGTTGCTCGGGGGCCTCTCAGGATTCCTCTCCCGTCGATGCCGGGTCCTAAAACCTTGTGTGGAGTCGGTGCCGAAACCTGAGTATCCCTCTCCAGTGCTGACATGGATCTTGGGGTACTTCTGAAGTCTCCCCAGGAGAGTCAGTCCTCGTCTCGAGTCGGGGCATGCACGTGTGCTTTCCTTCCGAGCTATAGCAGCAGTGTCACGCTTCCCTTGGCATGGATCAAGGGATCTGTGGCTTTCCCTGGATGCTTTCCCACAAGGCTTTCCCACAGGGCTGTCCCACGTGCCACCGTGGTGTGAGTCGATCCTCGGCTTGAACCTCGAGGAAGTGCAGGGAAAACAGGATTCCCTGGAATGGACTGAGATATCTGGGTGACTCTGGGAATGGTGGCACGACCCTGGAGTTCCTCGCGCCTTTCCTGTGGAGAGCGCTTCCTCTTGAGATGCGATGGGTACGCCGGAAATTCTTTCCCGACCACGCAGGGAAAGGATCCCTCCTCTCGAGCTAGGAGGCGGAAACGGGGCTCTTCTGGATGTGGGTGGGATTCTCGTGCTTCCTCTCGAGTGAAGACGGGTATGTCGTGGATCTTCTTGAGTTGCGGCAAGGGTGTGAAGCACCTTTGGAATTTACCGAGGCTGGTGTGATTAGCCTCGAGACGCCTCAGCGGAAATGGGCCTCATCTCGCCTGGAGGGGAGAACCTCCTGGATTTTCTCGAGTTGCGGCAGGTTGTCTCGACTTACCACGGGGACCTCAGGGACCCGCTCTGGTTGCCTCACGAAAGGCCAGTCGCCATGCGAGTTGCTCGGGGGCCTCTCGGGATTCCTCTCCCGTCGATGCCGGTGCCTAAGGCCTTGTGTGGAGTCGGTGCCGGAGCCTGAGGATTCCTCTCCAGTGCTGACATGGACCTTTGGGATCTTCTGGAGTCTCCCCAGGGGAGTCAGTCCTCGTCTCCAGTGGGGTCATGCATGTGCGCTTTCCTCCCGAGCTGTAGCAGCAGTGTCACGCTTCCCTTCGCGTGGATCAAGGGATCAGGGGCTTTCCCTCGAGGCTTTCCCACAAGTCTTTCCCACAGGGCTGTCCCACGTGCCACCGTGGTGTGAGTCGATCCTCGGCTTGAAAGTCGAGGCAGTGCAGGGAAAAAAAGGTTTCCCTGGAAAGGACTGAGACATCTGGGGGACTCTGGGAATGGTGGCACGACCCTGGTGTTCCTCTCGCCTTTCCTGAGGAAAGCGCCACCTCTTGATGCGACAGGAACGACGGGAATTCTTTCCCACACGAAGGGAAAGGATCCCTCCTCTCGAGCTAGGAGGCGGAAACGAGGCTCCTCTGGATGTGGGCGTAACTCTCGTGCTTCCACTCGGGTGGAGACGGGTATGTCGCGGAACTTCTTGAGTTGTAGCAAGGGTGTGAAGAACCCTTTGGAAGTTCCAGAGGTTAGGTGTGATTAGCCTCGAGACGCCTCAGCGGAAATGGGCCTCATCTCGCCTGGAGGGGAGAACCTCCTGGATTTTCTCGAGTTGCGGCAGGTGCTCTCGACTTACGACGGGGACCTCAGGGACCCGCTCTGGTGGCCTCAGGAAAGGCCAGTCCCCATGCGAGTTGCTCGGGGGCCTCTCGGGATTCCGCTGCCGTTGATGCCGGGGCCTAAGACCTTGTGTGGAGTTGGTTCTGGAACCTGAGGTTTCCTCTCCATTGCTGACATGGATCTTGGGGTACTTTGGAGTCTCCCCAGGGCAGTCAGTTCTTGTCTCGAGTGGGGGCATAAACGTGCGCTTTCCTCCCTAGCTGTTGCAGCAATGTCGCGCTTCCCTTCGAGTGGATCGAGGGATCAGTGGCTTTCCCTCTAGGCTTTCCCAGGAGGCATTCCCAGGAGGCTTTCCCACAGTACTGTCCCAAGTGCCACCGTGGTGTGAGTCGATCCTCGGCTTGAAAGTCGAGGCAGTGCAAGGAAAACAGTTTTCCCTGGAATGGACTGAGACATCCGGGGGAATCTGGGAATGGTGGCACGACCCTGGAGTTCCTCTCGCCTTTCCTGTGGAGAGTGCCTTCACTTCAGATGTGACGGGAATGCCGGGAATTCTTTCCCGCACACCGCAGGGAAAAGATCCCTTCTCTCGAGCTTTGAGGCGGAATCGGGGCTCCTCTGGATGTGGGCAGCATTCTCGTGCTTCCTCTCGAGTGGAGACGGGTATGTCGGGGAACTTATTGAGTTGCCGCAAGGGTGTGAAGGACCCTTTGGAAGTTCCAGAAGATAGACTGATTAGCCTCGAGACGCCTCAGCGGAAATGGGCCTCATCTCACCTGGAGGGGAGAACCTCCTGGATTTTCTCGAGTTGCAGAAGTGCTCTCGACTTTCGACGGGGACACAGGGTCCCGCTCTGGTGGCCTCAGGAAAGGCCAGTCCCATGCGAGTTGCTCGGGGCCTCTCGGATTCCTCTCCCGTCGATGCCGGGCCTAAGACCTCGTGACGAGTTGGTGCCGGTACCTGAGCATTCCTCTCCAAGCTGACATGGATCTTGGGGTACTTCTGGAGTCTCCCAGGGGAGTCAGTCCTCGTCTCGAGTGGGGCATGCAGTTCGATTCCTCCCGAGCTGTAGCAGCAGTGTCACGCTTCCCGTCGAGTGGATCAAGGGACCTGTGGCTTTCCCTCGAGGCTTTCCCACTAGGCTTTCCCACGAGGCTTTCCCAAGGGTCTGTCCCCGTGCCACCGTGGTGTGAGTCGATCCTCGGCTTGAAATTCGAGGCAGTTCAGGGAAACAGGTTTCCCTGGAATGGACTGAGATATCTGGGGGACTCTGGGAATGGTGGCATGACCCTGGAGTTCCTCTCGCCTTTCCTGTGGAGAGCGCCTCCTCTTGAGATGCGACGGGAACGCGGGAATTCTTTCCCGACCTCGCAGGGAAAGGATCCCTCCTCTCGAGCTAGGAGGCGGAAACGGGGCTCCTCTGGATGTGGGGGGACTCTCGTGCTTCCTCTCGAGTGGAGACGGTATGTCGGGGAACTTCTTGATTTGCAGCAGGGTGTGAAGGACCTTCTGGAGTCTCTCCAGGGGAGTCAAGTTGCACTTTCCTCCCGAGCTGTAGCAGCAGTGGCGCTCTTCCTTCGCGTGGATCAAGGGATCTGTGGCTTTCAATTGAGGCTTTCCCACGAGGCTTTCCCAGGAGGCTTTCCCACAGGGCTCTCCCACCTGCCACCGTGTATGAGTCGATCCTCGGCTTGAAAGTCGAGGCAGTGCACGGAAAACAGGTTTCCCTGGAATGGACTGAGACATCTGGGGGACTCTGGGAATGGTGGCACGACCCTGGAGTTCCTCTCGCCTTTAGTGTGGAGAGCGCCTCCTCTTGAGATGCGACGGGAACGCGGGAATTCTTTCCCGACCACGCAGGGAAAGGATCCCTCCTCTCGAGCTAGAAGCCGGAAACGGGGCTACTCTGGATGTGGGCAGAACTCTCGTGCTTCCACTCGAGTGGAGACGGGTATGTCGGGGAACTTCTTGAGTTGCAGCAAGGGTGTGGATGACTCTTTGGAAGTTCTAAAGTTTAGGTGTGATTAGCCTCGAGACGCCTCAGCGGAAATGGGCCTCATTTCGCCCTAGAGGGGAACCTCCTGGATTTTCTCGAGTTGCAGCAGGTGCTCTCGACTTATGTCGGGGACCTCAGGGACCTGCTCTGGTGGCCTCAGGAAAGGCCAGTCCCCAAGCAAGTTGCTCGGGGGCCTCTAGAGATTCCTCTCCCGTCGATGCCGGGGCCTAAGATCTTGTGTGGAGTCGGTGCCAGAAATGGAGCATTCCTCTCCAGTGCTGACATGGATCTTGGGGTACTTCTGGAGTCTCCCCAGGGGAGTCAGTCCTCGTCTGGAAGTGGGGCATGCACGTGCGCTTTCGTCCCGAGCTGTAGCAGCAGTGTCGCGCTTCCCTTCCCGGGGATCAAGGGATCTGTGGCTTTCCCTAGAGGCTTTCCCACGAAACTTTCTCACGAGGCTTTCCCACGAGGCTATCCCACAGGGCTGTCCCACGTGCCACCGTGGTGTGAGTTGATCCTCGACTTGAAAGTCAGGCAGTGCAGGGAAATCAGGTTTCCCTGGAATGGACGGAGACATCTGGTGTCTCTGGGAATGATGGCAAGACCCTGGAGTTCCTCTCGCCCTTTCTGTGGAGAGCGCCTCCTCTTGAGATGCGACGGGAACGCCGGGAATTCTTTCCCGAACACGCAGCGAAAGGATGCCTCCTCTCGAGGAAGGAGGCGGAAACGGGGCTCCTTTGGATGTGGGCGGGACTCTCATGCTTCCTCTCGAGTGGAGACGGGTATGTCGGGGAACTTCTTGTGTTGCATCAAGGGTGTAAAGGACCCTTTGGAAGTTCCAGAGGTTAGGTGTGATTTGCCTGGAGACGCCTCAGCGGAAATGGGCCTCATCTCGCTGGAGGGGAGAACCTCCTGGATTTTCTCGATTTGCGGCAGGTGCTCTCGACTTTCCACGGGGACCTCAGGGACCCGCTCTGGTGGCCTCAGGAAAGGCCAGTCCCCATGCGAGTTGCTCAAGGGCCTCCCGGGATTCCGCACCGTTGATGCCAGGGCATAAGACCTTGTGTGGAGTTAGCACCGGAACCTGAGGATTCCTCTCCAGTGCTGACATGGATCTTGGGTACTTCTGGAGTCTCGCCAGGGGCGTCAGTCCTCGTCTCGAGTGGGGGCATGCACGTGCGCTTTCCTCCGGAGTTGTAGCAGGCAGTGTCACCCTTCCCTTCGCGTGGATCAAGGGATCTGTGGCTTTCCCTCGAGGCTTTCCCTTGAGGCTTTCCCACGAGGCTTTCCCACAGGGCTGACCCACGTGCCACCGTGGTGTGAGTCGATCCTCGTTGAAAGTCGAGGCAGTGCAGGGAAAGCAGGTTTCCCTGGAATGGACTGAGACATCTGGGGGACTCTGGGAATGGTGGCATGACCGTGGAGTTCCTCTCGCCTTTCCTGTGGAGAGCGCCTCCTCTTGAGATGCGACGGGAACGCCGGGAATTCTTTCCCGAACACGCAGGGAAAGGATCCCTCCTCTCGAGCTTGGAGCGGAAACGGGGCTCCTTTGGATGCGGGCGAGATTCTCGTGCTTCCTCTCGATTGGAGACGGGTATGTCGGGGAACATCTTGAGTTGCAAGAAGGTGTGAAAGACCCTTTGGAAGTTCCAGATGTTAGATGTGATTAGCCTCCAGACCCCTCAGCGGAAATGGGCTTCATCTCGCCTGGAGGGGAGAACCTCCTGGATTTTCTCGAGTTGCAGCAGGTGCTCTCGAATTATAATGGGGACCTCAGGGACCCGCTCTGGTGGCCTCAGGAAAGGCCAGTCCCCATGGGAGTTGCTCGGGCCTCTCGGGATTCCTCTCCCGTCGATGCCGGGCCTAAGACATTGTGTGGAGTCGGTGCCGGAACCTGAGGATTCCTCTCCAGTGCTGACATGGATCTTCGGGTACTTCTGGAGTCTCCCCAGGGGAGTCAGTCCTCGTTTCGAGTGGGGGCATGCACGTGCGCTTTCCTCCCGCTGTAGCAGCAGTGTCACACTTCCCTTCGCGTGGATCAAGGGATCTGTGGCTTTCCCTAGAGGCTTTCCCACGAGGCTTTCCCACAGGGCTGTCCCACGTGCCACCGTGGTGTGAGTCGATCCTCGGCTTGAAAGTCGAGGCAGTGCAGGGAAAACAGGTTTCCCTGGAATGGACTGAGACATCTGGGGGACTCTGGGAATGGTGGGCACGACCCTGGAGTTCCTCTCGCCTTTCCTGTGGAGAGCGCCTCCTCTTGAGATGCGACGGGAACGCCGGGAATTCTTTCCCGACACGCAGGGAAAGGATCCCTCCTCTTGAGCTAGGAGCCGGAAACGGGGCTCCTCTGGATGTGGGCGGGACTCTCGTGCTTCCTCTCGAGTGGAGACGGGTATGTCGGGGAACATCTTGAGTTGCAGCAAGGGTGTGAAGGACCCTTTGGAAGTCCCAGATGTTAGATGTGATTAGCCTCGGACGCCCTCAGCGGAAATGGGCCTCATCTCGCCTGGAGGGAAGAACCTCCTGGATATTCTCGAGTTGCGGCA